>NC_056725.1:282471528-282706528 GCF_019279795.1 Protopterus annectens
ATTGGGAAAATTCAATCCCTCAATAAACATACAAGGCAAGCTTCAAAATAAAAAATGGCATTGATTCCAAAGACAACACTAAATCTTTATTTACTGTTGTTCATAATCTACAGGGGAAATCTCAGATTGGGTCACAGTTAATGTAAATGGTCACAAAGTACACTTATCTGACTGACATTACCACTTCCTTGTCAGACAGTTTGAATGTGGATTTCACCACCTTGTCGCTATACAAGGGCCACATTTCCAGACCTGCAGAATGTAATACCTGATGATTCACAGACACTCTAGTTAAAACATCTCTTTAACAATGTCCACACCACAGTGGCAATGGTACTGGACAGTGTCCCTGGCTGTGTCATACACAAGCTGACATATGAAGTCACCACTCACCTAAATGCTCTGTCCAGATGGAGCCTCTATACAGGTTACATACATGTGGAATGACATATGGTAATGGTGTTCACAGCCCACAAGGGTTGAGCTACAATGTCTTCTTCACCTTTCGGATGCTCCTATTAGGGGTCGCCACAGTACGTCATCTGTTTCCATGTCTTCCTGCCCTCTGCATCTTGCACTTTCACACCATCCACCTGCATGTCCTCTCTCACCACAGCCATAAACCTCATCTTAGGCATTCCTATTTTCATGTTACCTGGTGGCTTCATCCTTAGCATCTATTTCACAATATACTCTGCATCCCTCCTCAGCACATGTACAAACCAACGTAATCCTGCCTATCTGGCATGGTCTACTAACCTCCAAACCTGGCCTGACCTTCTAATATACTTATTCTTAACCCTGTCCACCCTTGTCACACCCAGTGTAAATGTTAACATAAATTGATTAAGGGTAGAACTACAACAGGCCCTGGAAACTCTCACCCTATAAGCCAGACCAATGTTATCTGGAAGGCTATGGAGCACAGAATTATGGAACTCATTAACAGAGACATTATGAACCTGAAAACACTGCATCATACCCACTTAGGTTCTCTAAAGGCCAGATCATGACTCCTACACCTAGTAGACTTCAAGCCAGTCAACAAGGCTATAGGTGAGGGAGGGGAGGTCAACACAGCCAAGCTATAGCTCACCAGCAAATCATACCCATCAAACATACTGGTATTAGACATAACCTCAACAGACTGACCATAAAAGATTGTTAGATGATGGCTTGACAACTGACGCACAGATGTAGGGCACACAGTAACATTTGCAGCCTCCATGTACTATTCTATGCCAGTAACAAGTGGTATTCACCTGCACTCAGTCCTGGGACCACTCCTGTTTGGCATATAGCTTTCTTAGGTACAAGCAAACACAGTAGGGATATGTCTTCCCACGTCTGATGAAAATGCATACTGTGGGCTATACTTTATTCTCCAGATGACACACACATCCTCCAAAAGGGTATCATACAGATAGATACCTGGTGTCAAACTCATACTGTAAAGCTATAAGCCTAAGAAAGCATAGTTATCCAATTTTAGAAAACAAAATATCCCCAGAGTACCACATATGTAGTAGCCCCCAAAATGTGGAACAGGTACTGATGTATACATAGAGCCATGTGTTAAGTCATCTCTCCTTTGATAATCACATTACCAAAGGGTTTTGGAAATCCCTCTGTGGAGCACATAAGCAATAAAGGGTTTGCATGCAGATCCACAGAGGTTGTTGCACACCTATAATGATTAGTCATCTTTGCCAGACTTTGTTTGCTTTGGAACAGGTTTCAAATATACCACAAGCATAAACCCTCACTCACACTCTTTAATAGAATCCGTGATGAGTGGATGTGAAATGGAAGCCATAGCCCAGGGATCACTGCAGTGGCTAAGCTTGTCACAAGCATACAGAAGTGATCTAAGGTCTGGAAAGTGCCAGCACGCTCTGGCAAAGGTAACACATGCGTTCATGGAGAAAGCAGAGTACCCACCTATGAAATATTTGAGGTCACATGTATGTATATGGATTTGCCCCACAGCTACCTTACATATGTAATGCACATACAGTTGTCATTGTCATATGTCATACACTATAAAAACCCAAACCCACTTCATATTGGCCAATGGTGTCACACACCTGGAGCATAGACACACACACAGTTGGCAAGTACAGGATTCAAACTCCTCCCTAACTACATTATGATACTACAGCGGTATGCATTTACACGATGCGCTATACACATTACTGGGATTTCAACTTTCCACAGGTATATTTGTAGGATGGTTACATCATCGGACTTGACAAAGATGAGTATACCACTTTTAAGGTGTTTGAGCAGTCTAAAAAAGATTGTTTCTCCCCCATGGAGATACACACAGTTGGTAAGTGTAGGATTCAAACCCCTACCTAACTACGTTATGATACTATAGCAGTACGCATTTATGCAATGCACCATACATGTTACAGGGATTTTACCTTTCCACAGGTATATTTGTAGGATGGTGACATCATCGGACTTGACAAAGATGAGTATACCACTTTTAAGGTGTTTGAGTAGTGTCCAAAAAGGTTGCTCTTCCCCAGGGAGACACACACACAGTTGGCAAGTGCAGCCTAACTACATTATGATACTACAGCAGTACGCATTTAAACAACACGCTACACACATTACTGGAAGTTCACTTTTCCACAGGTATATTTGTAGGATGGTGATATCATCGGACTTGACAAAGATGAGTATACCACTTTTAAGGTGTGTGAGTAGTCTCCAAAAAGGTTGCTACTCCCCAGGGAGACACACACAGTTGGCAAGTGCAGTGTTTTTAATCCAAACTAAGTACATCTTTACACTTCAGCAAGCAATATGGAGTTACAGGGTGCAGTAAAGACATTACTTGCTGACAGTTTGCACAAAGGTTTTTTTCACATTTGCTAACCTCAGCAGGCTTATCATACTAGGTGTATTGTGACTGTATTGTATGCATAGGCTATGACCATATCATATATGGGTTGATGCACCACATGTTGGCACACACAGGGTCAAACCTTGAGTAGCATCTTATCTTCATCTACATGATACTGCAATATAACAGAAAGATGATAAACTTCAACAATTGGCTGAGCTTCTGGTGTCATTCAAAGGGGATCCAGTCTCTGTCTGCCTGTGATGACATGATAGACAAGCCTTGTTGCTTCACTACAGATGTTTTTCACCTGTTGCCTCTATGCTTCTGAATACTGGCCAAGGCTCGTACTGTCCCCATATTACCTTATTTAGGCAAGGCTCAAAGGTTCATAGGTAGGTACTAGTCTATCGGCCCTGGGGCCTATACAAGGCCAACCATAAAGGTACCCTGGCTTTTGCCACCCGAGAAATTTATTTTCCTGTGTCACTGTCATGCAGAGACACAGAAGTGATCCCCAGGGTGAATTTCCTATTTCCCATCCAATAATCAAGATTTTCCTTGAAGAGTGCTAATGAGGAGCTTTGTTTGATATAGATAGGTAGTTAATTCTGGAGTATGTGAAGTCTGTGGGACAGGAATCTATCCCTCTGGCATGTTCTGTTTATTGTGGTGACAAAGTTTAGGCCCATAGAGCGTGTAGGTTCATAAGTTCATAGGTAGGTACTAGGCTATCTGCCCAAGGGCATTTATAAGCCGAACCAGAATGTGCTAGCTTTCACCTCCC
Organism: Protopterus annectens; assembly: GCF_019279795.1. Lineage (NCBI taxonomy): Eukaryota > Metazoa > Chordata > Ceratodontiformes > Protopteridae > Protopterus > Protopterus annectens. The sequence continues at coordinate 282,475,170 of NC_056725.1, forward strand.
TTTTAAATTAGTTTCCTGGACCTCTGTCTAGCAGGGCCACTGAAGTGATCCCAGGGGTAAATTTACAATTTCCCATCCACTCAAGATTCCTTTTGAAGAGAGTCTGCAAGGGGCTCTGCCTAACATCAACTGGGATTCTATTCCAGAGTGAGGGAAGTCTCTGGGACAGGAATCCATCCCTCCAGCATGTCCTGTTTATTGCTTTGCTGAGGTTTAATTCACTGGAGCATGTGGCGTTAAGAGATTTGTTTTTCTTGAGGTGGAGCATGTCTATTAATTCCGGGTTGGACATGGCCTTGTATGTCAGGCATAGATCACCTCTGAGCAGGCAGCAAACGAGTATAGCTGGAGTTTCATTAGTCGAGCTGCATAGGGCATCTATTTGAGGCCCATGATCCTCTTGGTGAAATAATTCTGTGGTCTTACCAGCTGTTGCATGTGCCAATTAAGGTACCTACCAAATGGGGCATTGTACTCTATTATGGGCCTAATGAGTGATGAGTAGAGGGGCACAATGACCTCTCTTGATCTAGAGGTGAAACCTTTCGTAATTAGGTGGGCTACATAGAAGGAATAACTAACCACTTTGCCAATGTGATTATCAAAGGAGAGGTTACTATCTACCTTGGTCCCCAGGTCCCTAATTACATTTTCCGTACCTAGTGGATTACCACCTATGTGGTAATTTGTGGGCACTTTGTTTTTTCCAAAGAGGATGACTATGCATGTTTTGCCATTCAGCTTGAGGCCATGGTTTTGACAACAGGTATCTGTCTCTGTAAGACCCTTCTGGAGGATGTCTGTGTCAGCCAGAGAGTCGAATATAGCCCCCAGTTTACAGTCATCTGGGAACTTGGTCAGCCATAATCCTCCTGTGCTTGCCTTTACCTCAGAGAAGTATATACTGAACAGGAGGGGTCCCAGGACCAAGACCTGTGGGATGCCACTTGTGACTGGTTTAGAGTCAGACATGGCACCTGCAACTCTGACCATGTGTGTTCTATCCATGAGCCAGTTGGCCACCCATCTCGTGACATAGGGGTTAATGTTCAAGCTGGTAAGCTTGTCTATGATGCCAGAGTGGGGAATGGTGTCAAAGGCCTTAGTGAGGGCCAGGTAGGCTGTGTGGACTACCTTCCCTTCATCTATGGTCTTGGTAACTGTTTCAAAGAAGTAAACTAGGTTTACGAGGCAGGATCTGCCTTTAACAAAGCTGGATTGGGTAGGGTCCAGTATCTGGAGGATCCCAATGTCTCTGTTTATGAGTTCCATGATAATTTGCTCCATAACTTTGCAGACCAGGCTGGTTAGGCTTATAGAGCAATAGTTCCCAGGTTCTGTTGTGGCACCACCTTTGTAGAGCAGGATGAGTGTTGCTGTACTCCATTCTTTGGGCACATAGCCTGTGGTAAGGTTGAGTCTGAACAGTGAATGTAGGTGAGGGTTTAGTTCTTTTTGGAGCTCATGTAAGACGTAGCCTGGGACACCATCCAGTCCCATTGATGCTGTGTTCTTAGCTTTGGAGAGGGCTGTTTTTACCTGCATGTCCATGAAGTCTGGGGCTCTGCATTCTTCTGGGATGGATACGGGCCCTTTTGGGGGTGGGAGGGGGGTGAAGTTTGCACTGAACTTGTCCACCAGGATGTTGGCAATGTCAGTTGGTTCAGTGTATTTTTTGCCATTTTGCAGTAGCTGAAAGCATAATTGAGAGTTTCCACCTAAATGCTTGATATAGCTAAAGAAGGCTTTGTGGTTATCTTTAGATTCCTTGGCAATTTTTCTTTAGAAACTGGACTTGGATTATTTTATGAGCGATCGTAGTTTCTTGCTAATAATGATTAGTGATGCCTTTCCTTTTTGGAATTTTGCTCTATCATGTGTTAGTTTCCTCATTCTGTTGTATAGCTTATTTATGGGCAAGGATAACCAGATTGGTTTCTTCTGTTTGGAGGAGTGAGTCTTGGTTTTAATTGGGATGGCTCGATCCATGCATCCCTGTAGATGCTCATAGAATGCACTTGTAAAGGATTCTGCAGATTGGATAGCATTATCCTGTAGCACAGAGGCTTTGAAACTTTCCACTTTGGTCTTGAGAAGTGTGAAGTTTGCTTTTGAAAAGTTTTTCACAGTGGTTTTGTTGACTGGGGGTGTCGGGATGTGGATGTCCAGTGTGATTACTTCATGATCTGATATTACCAGCGAGGGGTTTACCTCTGGTGTGGAACACTGATCCCCCATGTTGGTGATGATCAGGTCCAGTATGTTGTCACCTCTAGTGGGCGTGGTGACCAGCTGTTCCAGGCCGTTTGAGTTTATAAACTCTAGGAAGCATTGGGCAAAGGACTTTGTACTCGAGTAATTCTACCAGTCAATGTTTGGGTAGTTGAAATCTCCTCATATCATGGTGTTTGGTAGGACCTTTATATTTCCCAGTGTTCTTGGAATACTGAGTGAGGGTCCTGAGACAAGGTATGTGATCTGTAGCAGGCGACGATCTGATAAGCAGCTTTGCCCAATGTTAGTTGCACTTGCATGGTCTCCAAGGCCTCGTGCTGTGCCACTAACTTGGAGGTGTGGGTATTCTTTATAAAAATGGATACACCCTCTCCTTTTTCAGTCTAAGTTTTGGGGCTGACGCTCGGAGGGATTGGGATTTCATTAAGTCGAGCATGTCCAACAGCTTTGTGTTTGACATAGCTTTGTATGTTAGGCAGAGATCACCTCTGAGTAGGAAAATATGCGACAGAGTAAAGCTGTAGTGTTTTGAGACTGTCTGTGTATGGCATGTATTTGAGGCCACTAATCCTCTTTGTGAGGTATTTCTGCAGGCTTTCCAGTTGTTGTAGATGTCTTGTGAGGTACATAGGAAAAGGGGCATTGTACTCTATAATGTATCTAATGAGTGATGAGTAGAACGGAACAATGACCTCTTTTATTCTGCATGAGACACCTTTTGTGATGATGTGTGCCATGTAGAAGGATTTCCTGACTACTGTGGCAATGTGATTATCAAAGGATAATCTACTGTCCACCTGTGTCCCAAGATATCTTATCACACTTTTGGTGTTAAATATACTACCACCTATGTTGTAGTTCATGGATACAGTGTTTTTACCAAAGGGGATGACAATGCACTTTTTGGCATTGAACTTGAGGCCATGGCTTTGACACCATGCATCTGACTCAGTGAGGCCCTTTTGTGGGATGTCCACATTGTTAGTAGTCTCGATTATGGCTCCTAGTTTGCAGTCATCTGGGAACTTCATTAGCCAGAGACCTTCCATCTTAACCTGTACTTCAGGGAAGTAGATACCAAACAGGATAGGACCGAGGACTGAACCCTGTGGTACTCCACTTGTCAGTGGTCCAAAGTCGGACTTGGAGTCTACTACTTTCACAGTGTGGGTTGTGTCAGTCAGCCAGTTGGAAACTCATCTTGTGACATAGGGCTTTATACATAGTTTAGTGGGTTTATCCATAATTCCAGAGTGGGGGATGGTGTCGAAAGTTGTGGCAAGATCTAGATAGGCTGTGTGAACCATCTTATCCTTGTCTACGGCTTTGGTGACTGCTTCAAAGAAGTATATCAGGTTTAGGAGACATAATCTGCCTTTTACAAACCCAAAATTATTGTGGTCCAGAGTTTGGAGATTACCAATGTCTTTGTTTATAAGTTCCATAATGATACATTCCATGGCCTTGCAGACCAGGCTCATCAGGCTAATGGGCCGCTAGTTCCCGGGGTCCTTGGTGGCTCCCCCCTTGTGTAGTGGGATAACCGCCACTGTGTGCCATTCAGCAGGGACAAAGCCTGAGGTGAGGCTATGATTGAACATGGTATGTAGGTGTGGTGCCAGTTTGTTCTGTAGTTTGTGTAGAACGCAGCCTGGGATGTAATCTGGTCCCATGGATGCTGTGTTCCTGGCTTTGGAGAGTGTTTTTTACCTGTGCAGCCATGATGACAGCAACTTTGCATTCTTCCGGTATAGAGATGTGCATGCACTCATGTAAGTGCTTATAAAGTGCAATTGTGAAGGATTCAGTAGTCGTAACAGTATTGTCCATCTGCATGGGTGTCCTGAAGTTCAGCACTTCTGTCTTAAGAAGCATGAAGTTGGCTTTGGAGACATTTTTTAACATGGTTTCCTTAATGGGGGGGGGGGGGGGGTCCAGAATGTGGATATGTAGGGTAATTCACTTATGGTCAGATGGGACCAATGAGCCATTGACTTCAGGTGTGGAACACTGGTCACTCAGGACAAACCAAACCCCATAACCAACACAAATAACCCCAAATTTAGCTAAATGCTACTCATTGCCAGAAGTCTCAGCCTCCAGATGCACACACTCAAGGCACATCTCAGTATGGAGAATATTGATATCTGTGCAGTAACATAAACCTAGTTCAAGGCTCTAGAGAGCACACCAGCACTACCAGGATACTACTCATTCCATACCTTCCAGCATCAGGACCTGGACCATAGCACATAGGGTGGGGATGTAACCATATTCATCGAGGATACCTACACCTCTCTCTACATGCTCTGTACAGGATATGTACCCATAGAATGTTGCACAGCAACATTCTTCACACTCCATAGGGGGGCCACAAAACCCCCTTGGCATTCATGCTCTATAAGCCTGATGAGTCTGCTCTTTAAGGCAATGGAGCCAATCATAATGGAAGTCAACAATAAAGAGATTGTGAACCTTCACACAGTTGAGCACACCCAGTTTGGCTTCATAATATGCTGATCACGCCTCCTGAACTGGGTGGATTACTTTGAGACCGTTACCCAGGCTACAGATGATTGAAATGAGCTCAACACAGCCTACCTATACCTCACTACAGCCTTTGACACTATTCCCCAGTCAGGTATCATAGGTGAACTCACCAACCTGGGCATGAATCCATACATCACAAGATGGATTGCAAACTGGCTCACAGATAGATTCCACAAATGAAGAGTTGCTGGCTACATGTCAGACTCTACACTTGTAACAACTGGTGGCTCCCAGGGTTCAGTCATGGGGTCCCTCCTGTTTGGTATAGACTTCTCAAATGTACATGCCAACACAGGAGGGTTGTGGTTGACTAAGTTTGCTGGGAACTGTAAAGTGTTTGCCATAATAGATTCCCCGCATGACAGAAATATTCTCCAGAAGGGAATCTATGAGACAGATGTGTGGTGTCAGAATAATGGCCTCAAGCTCAATGTGGAGGAATGCATAGTGATCCCCTTTGGTGAAAACAAAGTACACATAAACTACCACATAGGTGTTACCCCCTTAAAACCGACAAGATAATAAGGGATCTGGGGACACAAGTAGATAGTCATCTTTCCTTTGACAACCATGTTGCCAAAGTGATTGGGAAATCCTATGTGGCCCACCTAATCAACAAAGGGTTTGCATCAGGATCCGAAGAGGTAGTGGTGTCCCTCTACTCTTAAGTCATCAGACCCATTATCGAGTACAATGCACCATTTTGGATGTACTCGACTACTCATATCCAGCAACTGTAGAGACCACAGTGGTACCTCACCAAGAGGATTACTGGCCTCAAACAGTTGTGTTATGCAACACAACTGGTAAAACTAAATCTGTTCTTCGTTGCGTACCACCTACTAAGAGGCGCACTTTACCTAACATACAGAGCCATGTCCAACACATAGCTGCTGAGCATGCTCCATCTACAGATAACAAAATTGAGTCGCCCTACACACTCCAGGGATATGAACCTCATCATAACAATAAATACAACATGCTGGTGTGATAGAGTACCATCCCAGACACTTGCCTTACTGTGGAACAGAGTCCCAATGTACATCAGACAGATCCCCTCACTGACAATCCTCAATAGGAACCTTAATGAGTGGATGGGAAACAGACAATTCACGCCAGCCATCAGATCAGCAACCCCACTAAAAAGGGGCTTAGGGTACTAACTATTAGAATGAGGGCTTGGGAGACTACCCAATGGGGTGGTGAAAGCTGCACAACTTGCCTAGGCTAACATATGCCTTATTGAAGATAGTCTACTACATACCTATGAACCTATGTGACAGGTACATGTCTACAGATAGTAGATGTGTACTTCATTGTACCATCCTGTTGTACAGCTGGCACATGGACTACATACACTGTAATGCTTACAAATACTGGTGGCTATTATGTACACTGCGTGAGATGTGCACCTCATGTATTTTGTGCCATTGTGATGTGTGCTGGGTGGGACAGTCCTGGATGGCTCCCTGTCATAGTCACCCTCTTACACACATCTCTGCCCATCCATCTTTGGCTTATTATACTGTGTTCCCCCTACATATATATATATAGATACATAGGTAGGTAATAGACTATCTGCCTGAAGGCATATATTAGTATGGCCAGAGTGTGCAGCTATCACCACCCATGGAGTTAGTTCTCTAGGCCTCTGTGTAGTAGAGCTGATGAAGTGATCCATGGTGTGACAGTTCAGTTTCACATACACTCATCAAGGCTCCTCTGGAAGAGTGTCAGTGAGGGACTCAGCTTAATGTAGGTTGCGAGGGAGCCTGTTCCAAAGAAAGGGTAATCTGTGAGTTATTAATGTATCCCTCCAACATGTTCTATTTATTGTTGTGATGATGATATCCCTATAGCTTGTAGTACAGTGAGCCTGGGGTTACTTCAGATAGCACATGTACATCCGTTCTGTATTGGACATGGACCTGTCTGTTGGGCAGAGATCACCTGAGTAGACAGTATGCAACATAGTATAGATTGAGTTAAATTCAGTCTTGTTGCATGGGGCAACTGTTTCAGGCCAGTAATGCTCTTGTTTAGGTACATTAGTGGTCTTTCCAGCTGCTGAAGGTGCCTAGTCAGATTCATCGCAAGTGTGTTGTGGTATTCTATGATGGGTCTGATGACTAATGAGTAGAGGGAACCTTCATGTGAAGACCTTGGCAGTTTGTGGGAACATATAGCATAATTTTCTAACCACTTTGTGAATGTGTTTCTGGAAGTAGTGATGACTATTCACATGTGTCCATAGATCCCTTATTATTACCTCCATATTTAGGGTGTTGGCACCTATGTGGTATTTGTATGACTGTAGCTCGAGCCCATAAGTTTGACACCACATCTGTCTGACTGAGACCCTTTTTAAGGATGTCTCTGTTGTCCCAAACATTGATTATGACAACCTTTTTGCAGTCATCCACAAACCTTGCTAAACATAGCCCTCGTGTTTGACTGTATTTCTGAAAAGTATACTCCAGACAGGAGGGGTCCCAGGACTGAGCCATGGGGGCAGCAGTTGTTACCAGTTTGAACAGGAGACCACAATTCTTACCTTGTGGGATCTATCTGTGCCCCAGTTGGCAATTCATCAGATGACATACGTGTTTATGCACAGGTTGTTGATTTTGTGAATACGACATGTGTGTGGAATTTTGGCAAAGGGCTTTTCAAGTCTATGTAGGCCATGTGTAGCTCATTTCATTGATGCATGTCCTGGGTTACTGTCTTGAAAACTATCTAGCAGGTTTAGGAACCATGATCTGCCCCTGACCAAAGCAAAATGGGTAGGGTTGGATGTTTGCAGGCTCTCAATAGCTCTGTTTATGAGTTCCATAACAATGGACTCCATGGCCTTGCACATCAGGCTTATTAGATTTATAAGACAATAGTTCCCATGGTCTGTTTGCAACCAACACTCGTGGAGTGTGCCAAACATTGCTGTAACCCATTCAACAGTTTCATATCCTGTACAGACGGTGAGTCTCAAAAGACTGTTCAAGTGCAGGGTCTGTTTGTTTTGGAGTTCACATATGACACAGCCACGGAAACCATGTTATCCCATACACACCGTGTTTTTAGGTTTGGAAAGAGCTGTCTAACCATTGTATATGTGATTTCTGGGTTTTCACAATCTTCAGGTATGATAATGGGCCCTTTTGTCAGTGAGAATAGGGTAAATATGTATGAACCTGTCTGACAAGATGTTGGCAATATCAGTCATGTACATGTATTCCTTTACAGTTTGCACTGACTCAGAACATATATGAGTTTACACTGATATTTATGACATAGCGAAATAAAGCTTCATGGTTTTCTATGGACTCTTTGACTATGGCTTGGATAATGTTAGGAGTGCTCATTGTTTCTTGATGATACTGATCGGAGAATTATTGATCTTCTTTGGTTTTTCACTTTCTTTGAACAACTTAAGTATTTGAAGTACATAGTTTGATTATGACAGGTGTCTAATACATTATATGGGTCTGTTTTCATATCAGTGTGTGCACAAGGAAGGATTGGCAAATAGTGACAAGTGTCTGGAGTAATAACTGCAACTGCCAGATATGTGTGGCCCACTGCTATACTCAGACATGGCCTAAGTGTGTGAGCATGCCCAGTATGAGCATATATACTATATGTGTGTGAAAATCAAGTTGGTTTTTACTTCAGGGCTCACCTTTGTGTTGTACATTGACAGGAAACACAGTGTGCCTGCAGAGCTTCCATGAGTCATTCTACATACAGTGGGGACAGCTGTTATTTGTACATTTCTACCCGGGGGAAACACCTGATTGTTACTGTGGGTGTACATAGGATGAAGGGTTCACCTGACACTTATACACATTTGCTAAGCCTGCACTGCTATGTCAGGTATTCCATTTCAGTCTGTACTGTTGCCCATCGTAGTGGCTTGAGGGCGTACCACTGTACTACAGACTTTAGCTTTCAATTGCACGCATATTAGTTTGTGACTTCATAGCCTACCCAACCCACATCACACTGCCTGGTCTGCTGTTATCTGCCTGCATAGGCCTGGGGGGAGGTTACTCATATGCCTCTTCAGAGGGCATGATACAGCATTTGTTTGTGTTTGCATTTGTCTACATTTGTCCTGCTGGCTGTGACAGTTAGGTATGTGACCCCCCCCCCCCATCTGGTGTGTGTGAGTGAGTTAAGTTGTGTCTGTGCCAGTGAAATACTGTCATGGCTTAGTGGTTTAGTACTGCAACTATAGTGCACAGTATCCTGAGTTTGAGCCCTGTCACTGCTTTTTATTTTCCTGCTGGGCTTAAGGAACAGTAAAGCAGGTGTGAGCATGTTTACCGACTTTGCTCAACTTTGCCAGACTTTGCCCGACTTTGCCCAACATTGTCCAACATTGCTCAACTTTGCCTGACATTGCGCTGGTTAGCTCGGTACACAGCTACACACAACTGAATTTAAATATGCTCGATACTGGTAAAATGTGCTTAGCAGTGCTTTATATTGCTTAAAATAGGGCTCTCATGCCTCAGGTGGTGCTGCAGGGCTGCCTATGTCAGATGCACATAGTACACTCCCTATACATGTTTGAAAACAGGTAGTGTCAAGTTAGGCATTCCTTTTACTGTATGTGCGAGTCAGAGAGAGGTGCGATTTCCAGGGTTCCTAGTGAGTCAGTGTATGTGCTATGCATTGCCTCTTTGCCAAGGCCAGGGTATACTGGGCACACCTCCTTCTGCCTATTGTGGCAGGCTCAAGTTGTTCCTCTTCTGAGTCATTCTCTGCCTGTGCAGGCCTTGGCAATGGTGGGTGGCTGTTTGGCCCTGCCCCATGCTGTTCCTGCTGCAGCTGTTTTTTGCAGGATCATATTGTGTAGCATTGCACATACCATGACAATTTGGGTACATGTAGTTGGTGAGTACTGCAAGGCTCCATCAGATGTGTCCAGGCACCGGAACCGTGACTTGAGCATCCCAAACACATGCTCAATAATGTTTCTTGTTTGTGCATGTGCCTCATTATGGAGTTCTTGTTCGGGTGTGTGTGCATTTTTGATGGGTGTCATCAGCCACGGCTCCAGTGCATATCCAGCATCCCCCACTAGGTGACCATCAGGGATGTCCCCATTGGCAAACCTCTGGTACAGCTGCATCAGATGCCAGATTTGGGAATCGTGATAGCTTCCAGGGCAGCCAGCACACACATTCATTATTATGCCCTGGGCATCGCACACGACCTGGCAGTTGATGGACGGGAAACCCTTGCAGTTGATGTAGACCCTACCCCGCTCACCGGGTGGTGCTTTAATGTGTATGAGCATGCAGTCTATTGCACTCACTACCTCAGGGTATTCTGCTATTTGGTGAAAAAGATGCGTATTGCTGGCCAATGTCTCACGGGAATTGGGGAAATATACGTGCTCACCGACATCTGCTGACATGGCATCCAGGAACTGGTACAGTACCCTAGATGCTGATGCCAGTGAAATCCCATCATATCACCAGTTGGTCTCTAGAAGGTACCTGTAGCTACTATTCTTAGGCCAACACATACCTTGGTATCCACTGGGATGGGTTCCCCTCTCTTTGTTCTGTGTGTGAGGCGTGGCCGGCACAGCTCAACAATTTGCTGCAGGAGGTCTCTGTTCACCCTATAGCCTCCACTATCTCCAGCTCATGTAGCCGCTGGTAGGTTACCCTGGGTCTGTACACTCTTCTCCGTCTCCTCATTGCGGGTTGTTCAGCAGCATTCACAACATCTCCACCCTCAGCACCTTGCACATGTTGGTTTATGATAGCAAGAGCAGCCCCTAACATTTTGTCTGACTTTAAAGTTTTAAGCTTTCCCTCTTTGTATACTGCAGTGTTGCAGAGTTCTTGGGAAATAACATGGAAGAATGCTGTTTGCAGAGTTTAAAGTGCTGGGCTGGGCTGGGCTAGTCTGCTGCCTGTGTAATTGGCTGATTCTGATATATTTCACCTGGCAGCTCTGCTTGTTCTCCTTGGTTAACTTCCTACTACTTCTTTTCCTTCCTTTTCCCTTTCTGTTTCCACCCGGGCAGCGCCGCGCAAACAAGCACAAATTAGCGCACACGCTGTGTGCCCGTTTGCAAGAAATTTCAGATATTTTCATGGTGTACACCACACCGAGGACTTAATAATAAATATTTTGAGGTATGTTTTGACTGACAATGAAAGATCCTTATTAAATTAGGGTCTTACTTTCATACCTTCTAGTTCTGTTGACGTAACTGAAATTTTAGTGGACTTGAAAACTTTTATTAGAAATGTTGGCCTAAGAATTATGTTTGGGCATAGTGATGTAAGAGATAGAAATTGTTTTGTTAAACCATCTACTTTTATGCCACCAGCACATCCACTACTAGAAAGTTTTGAGATGGCATGTGAAAGGGATTTGATAACATTCTATAATAACAAGTGTAACAAACCTTTCTACAACTTAATGAGTGATGAGATTCAAGCTTTAAAGTAATTGCAGAATAATAGAAATATTGTAATTAGACAAGCTGATAAAGGTGGTGCCACAGTGGTGTTAGATCATGATGCATATGTGACTGGAATGATGGGTCTATTGAATGATGATAGTACATATCAAACTTTAAATAAATTGTCTTTAGATAGATTAATTAAAAATGTACATGCTGAACTCTATGATTTGCTTTTGTGTAATATCATTGATGCTGAGTTATATAAACACTTTTTAACAGAGAAGCCCATTATGCCAGTGCTTAAGGGGTTGCCTAAAGTGCACAAAACATTAATTAACCCACCAATGAAACCCATTGTCTCGGGGGGGTTGGTTAATGGAGCCCCTATTGATATATATAGAGAAGCAATTCAGACCAGTGCTAGATAATATCAGTCTGATAGTTAAAGACACCCAACATTTTTTTGGCGAGCTATGCTGACTATATATCTACAGTGGATAATGTCAGTAATGATATTCTAGTTATGTGTGATGTTGTTTCCCTATTTACATCTATACCCAATGGAGCAGGGATAGAATATGTGAGGTTGCTGTTGATTGAACAAGGGGTCCCCAGGGACTTGATTATTAGATGTAGGTTATTGATTGACTTGGTGTTAACAAATAATGCATTTATGTATAATAACACATATTATCTACAAACCAAGGGAGTTGCATGGGGACCCCTTGTGCTAAATCTTCTGCAAACCTTGTGATGGCATACTGGGAACAAACCATTTAGTAAACACATTAAATATTACAAGCATTTTGTGGATGATATTTCTTTTCATTTGGGCTGGAATGAAGTCTGAGTTGAATTAATGTATTGATTACATTAATGGCACCACTGATTTTTTGAAATTTGAATGTAAAAGTTCAGAAAGCATAATAGAGTTTTTCGATGTAGAAATATCTAAGACAAATAATGAGATACATTCCAATTTTTATAGGAAACCATGTTGGAGGAACAGTATATTATGCCGGAGTAGTATGCATCCAGACCACATATATACTAATATAGTGAAGGGTCAATCACTAAGGGCATCAAGGTTAACCACCAGTGAAGATAGTTATCAGAAACACCAAAAAATATTGGCAAAAAATGATAGTGATAGAGGTTACAACACAAAAGAAGTAGAGTATAAGTTACAAGAAACTAATTTGTTGAGAACAGGTAAAGGAAAACCATACCTATATAAAAATAGGGAAGAGGATGGAGCTGCTGTAAGTGTCACTAACAAACAGGATGATAAGAAAACCAGGATAGTCATTCCATACTCCAACAGAAATATTAAGGTTAAGGATGTTATATATAAGAATTGGGGTATATTAACCACAGATTAAAAAATATTAGATATAGTGGGACCTAGGCCTAACTTTACATATAGGAACACAAAATCTTTAAAAAGGTTACTATGTTATGAACAAGACAGGAAAGACTCTATGAATTCCAAAATATATAGTACGTTTCCTTGTCGAAGGTGTAACCAGTGCTCTTATATGATAGGGGATAACTGTTTCGCACACCCTGACACAGGACATGAGTATAGGCTATATCATTATAGTGACTGTAGATCTCAAGACTTGATATACTTGGCACAGTGCCAGGCATGCAAGTCTTTTTATGTAGGTAAAAAAAACCAAAGCCTTAGAGAGTGAGTCAGAGAACATATATACGCTATTAACAAAGAAGATGAGAAATGCGTTGGCGAGACACATATTGAATGTAGGTACAAGACATCATTTTAAGTTTAGGGTGTTAGAAATGATACAAAAGACTGACAGGCTAGGTGATATAAACAAAATCCCACTGAGGAATGTGAGAATAGATGGATTGTGAGACTACAAGCCCACAGGGCACATGGGCTAAATGAAAAGGTGACTTTGAAACCATTCTTAGCAGCACGCCCCTATATCCACTGATTTTTTAAAGTTTTCATATATTTTAACATGCATTATATATTTACATACTACTTATTTATTATTTTATATATATATATATATATATATATATATATATATATAAAGGTGGTATTTTAATATTGTTTATCTTAATTGTTTTTTAGTTGTGTCTTAGAAAGAAAATTCTATGTAATAAATTATTCATGAGGTTATTATTAAGTCTTTTAGATGATTGGATGGGGTTAATTAATGGGATATTTCAAATGGAGTTGTTATTTATGGCAGTATTGAAGTCTGATGAAACGTATGTAATACGTGAAAGCGCTTACTGTGACTGTAGTTTTTTACCATTAAAGCCGTTTGGAATACAGTTCGCTGTGGTGAGCCTTATTTGTTCTACATTGATTCGACCTTCTGGTTCTTTTAAGGCTCTTCACCCAGGATCATTTTGTCTTTTTATTGATATATGTGGATATCTATAACGATAGGTGCATAGATATATATATATATATATATATATATATATATATATATACATATATATATATATATATATATATATATATATATATATATCTGTATATTTGTAGACGTATATAGATGCGTATATGTATGTATGTATATATGTCCAGAACATGGAGTGGAGTCGTACCTCAGCAGCAATAGTCTCAGCCTCTTAGTGCAAGGGGATGTCATGTATATATAGCAGGTATATATGTAGACTGTTGTTACTGTAACAGAGTTTGTCTTAACAGACATGTTGTGTGTGGGAGGTCACATATGCTATTGACATGTACACCATCAGTTACTGACAGACACCCTAAGGACATCATAGTACAGTACCACTGATAGCACAGTAATGATCCTGTGGACTACAGCAGAGATATGACCAACATATGTGGACAGTCTGGTATACTCTGGTCAGTCCAGAGGTATACACAGATCCCCTTAATGCAAAACGTGGACCAAGCCTGAGAATGTGGATGTTAACAGCCATGTACATGGGTATATCATGTAAATGAAATCAACCAAAAGTGCCAGGTAAATCCACAAAAAGCGAAGGAAGTACGAGTTGGAATATTAATGTTCTAAACGCAGGTTTATTTCTTTCTTAAAAAACAGCATACATTTTCGCTACTGTTCAATAGTAGCTTCATCAGAGAAACTGACAAACGGGAAACACCAGGAATTTAAATCTTTATATGACGTGGATACGTTACACCACGTCACTGAAATTCACACAGATACATTCCCGTACAATAGCATTGTTATATCTAAAACAGTGAGTTGCATATAAAACATAGGCTCATATCAGCGATATTGTATTTAAAATTAAAAACAGTTCATTCTAAAAATCTATACATTTAAAATAACATTCATTTCAAGTATAAAGTGATGTATTGTACTTCACTAACTCTACTAAATCCCAATTTCAAACAGTCAAAAGAGTTAATATAAGAACTCAAACGAAGTGTCTGTCTACTTAGAAAAATTATTGTACATTGTATGTTAAAAAATGTTATTGTATATGGAAAGAAAAATAATAAAAACCATATTATATCAAAAAGTAGATGGCTTACCCAGTCAAATGTAGGTGTTTACTGTTTTAAATTAAGTTATGTCCGTTATAGTTGTAAACATAAATAAAATTTAAAACATGTATGTTCTTTAGTTAATTTTACAACATATGTGTTCTTTAGTTAATTTTACCTCAGGGTACTCCTTAATTTCAATATACAAGTAATGTTGCAGTTTTCATTTAACCCTGGTGCACTAAACGCATCTAATGTTAATTGCCATTCTAACTCACATGCTTCCAATAATAATGAGAATGGACCACCTCTAATAGTGAAAGGGACGTGATCTACAGCTAGGAAGTGAAAGCTATGGCCAGGATTATTAATAATGTGTTTTGCCAAGGCATTATCGCTTTAATTTTTCTTAATAGCGTAGATGTGTTCATAAAGCCTTTCACGTAACTTGCGATCTGTTTTCCCTATGTAAAAGGATGAACAGCAATCACATGTAGCTAAGTAAATGATAGATTTGGTCTCGCAGTTAAGTTTGTAATTGATGTAATATTTTTTATTCCTAATAGTAAAAGAATTTGCTGTTTTCAAATATTTGCAACATTTACATAAACCACACATAAATGTCCCCTTTTGTCTTGAGGTAATATTAGTTTCTTTATTTCTTTCTAGCAACATTTTAAGGTTATTACCTTTCTTGTATACTATAATAGGGTTAACTCCTAATTTTTCTGATAATTGTAAATTACTCCTAATAAGACACCAATTTTTAAAAACTATTGACCTAATCTGGTTAGAGTTGGTATTAAAAGTGGTTATAAAACTGGTGGTAAATTGTTTAGCCAGTTCGATGTTTAAGCAACTCTGATTTTCTATAGTATTTGTAGTAGGATTGTCAGTAACGGGACTAGGAGGGTCCCTTATAATGTTATAAGTGTCTTTAGCTAACAGTGGAGTATAAGTTCCGTTTGTCTGTTTTAGCTCTACTTCTTTAATAATCTCGTCAATGAGTGCTGGAGGGTAACTACGATTAATAAACATGTCCCTCAAGAGTTGACATTCTGCATAAAATGTTATGTCAAGGGTACACATCCTTGCTACTCTGATGAGTTGCCCTTTGACTATTGACCGTTTTTGTTTAAACGGATGAGAACTTGTACAATGGAGAAAAGAATTACAATAGGTTGGTTTTCTAAAAATGGATGAAAAATACAGACCATTTCTGGTGTCCCTATTCAATTTAACATCCAGATAGTCAATTTCTAAAGTAGAATAATGGTAAGTAAATTTAAGAAAATTAGTAGTAGAATTAAAGAAATCGATTAGGTCAGAGGCCTCACTTGCATTCCCATGAAAAAGAATAAAGATGTCATTAAGGAATCTAGTGTAGTATTTGATGTGTGGCATAATATCTGGGTTGTTAAAGATGTAATGTTTCTCCCAATATGCTACAAATAAATTTGCAACACTGGCGCCACATGGTGAACCCATTGCTATTCCTTGTTTCTGTAGGTAATGTTCTTTATTGAAAATAAAGAAATTAGATGTTAAAATAATGTCTAACAGCTCAGAAACAACATCAATTTCTCTTTGGGTGGCGTTAAGCTCTTTCAAAATCAATGTTATCCATTCTACAGCCTCGTTGTGTGGTATAGAGGTATATAAGTCAACCACATCAACTGTAAGAAAATTATAAGAGGCATCAAAATCCAGATTATTGATGTTACTAAGAAATGACCAAGAATCCTTACAGATTTCCGGGATATACTTTAAGTATTTAGAAAGGATATTATCAACCAATTGTGCACAGGGGTATGTCATAGACCCACAGCCATCAATAAGGGCTCGCATAGGTGGGTTATTGAGATCTTAATGTATCTTAGGGATACCAAAGATAATAGGAGTCTTAGGAAAAGGAATATCAATATAATTGTAAGTGTCAAAATCAATTTTAGCTCCTATGAAGAGGTCTCTAAAGTATCCTCTAATTCTATAATGAGATACATTCATTTCATTTAATGAAGATAGAGTGTAAGCTGGACTTTGTAACACTGACATCATTTTCATGATATAGTCAGAAATGTCGAAAATGACTAAGCCGCCACCTTTATCTGGCTTTATTACCCTCACTGGTGAGAGGCATAGATAAGGCAGCTAACTGTTCTCTAGATATATTTGGCTTCGTCTGTTTGTTTGTTGTTTCAACACTAGAAAAGTTGTAAATTTTGAAGTTGCCTTGCGAGTTGGTTTCCACTCTCAATTTACACCCTTCAGCAGTTAAAACTTTATTGACATTTAATTCAGTTATTTCCAATAGTTGTTCCAGTTCTTGTTCTTTTTCCTCTGATACCGGGTGTTGCGTGCTCCTAAAAAATTCCCCTTGTTTGGAGTGTTATTTGGATTGTTGTTATCTGCAGTTCTTTGTTGGTACTTTTCAAAGTTGTTTTTATTGTTAGCACGGATTCTGTTACTACGTCTTGCAACCTCAATATATTGGTCTTCCGTAGTTTCCTCTGTAATATCAATATCAGTTTTATTAGAGGTAGAGGGATGTGCTGTTGTGTTATCGGCATTAGGGGTGTTCACTGGTGTTTTTCTTTTGCTGCATAAAGATTGCAATTTAGGATAAACGTTATTATACTTATAAGCTATTCTATCTCTAACAAGTTTCTTAACCTTGTTTGATTTTAGTTTATCCACCAGTGCATCAATGCTAGTGAAGATGCACCCATAATCATATTTGTACCTGGCAAAATTAAGAACATTTTTAATAGAGTTATCCAAGTCATTGACTTCAATTATTAATGAAGCAATATGTAAAGAATAATGTTTCACCATTAATTCTAAAAGTTGTGCCCCTTGCTGGTCAAAAAGGGCTATGAGGTCTTTATGGAATGCAAAGTCTAAAAGTAAACCAGTTGGAAAAAAAGTGCACCGAAGACCTTTAGGGACAACATTTTCATTCAAGCATTGTTTAAAGTAAGCCACTTCTAACTGAAGATTTTTCAGTTTTAAAAGTTTACTGTCAAAAATTTTAAGTTTACATGGTTGCGTGTAAGACTAGATGCAGATTGGTGAGCAACGAACATCACTAGATGGGAATGCTCCTAGTCTTACACGCAACCATGTAAATGCACCTTTATCTTTTGATACCTCAACCAGAGACATGCCTCTAACGGGCGTACCACTTGCACTATAGAGTCAACGGACTTATGCAGAAATTGCAAACCAGACTCATGACTTGGAGATAAGGGATCTAGACCCAGCACTTACTGGCATTCCTTCGATACAGGATTGGATTGAGAACATAGAAAAGTTCAGTTTTGTTGCCCATCCACTTCAAGAACGACCGGTTGCGGGCACAGAGCTACCATCAGTAAGTACAAACATTATTGCAGATAAACTTAAAATTTTTGACAGTAAACTTTTAAAACTGAAAAAAAACTTCAGTTAGAAGTGGCTTACTTTAAACAATGCTTGAATGAAAATGTTGTCCCTAAAGGTCTTCGGTGCACTTTTTTTCCAACTGGTTTACTTTTAGACTCTGCATTCCATAAAGACCTCATTGCCCTTTTTGACCAGCAAGGGGCACAACTTTTAGAATTAATGGTGAAACATTATTCTTTACATATTGCTTCATTAATAATTGAAGTCAATGACTTGGATAACTCTATTAAAAACGATCTTAATTTTGCCAGGTACAAATATGATTATGGGTGCATCTTCACTAGCATTGATGCACTGGTGGATAAACTAAAATCAAACAAGGTTAAGAAACTTGTTAGAGATAGAATAGCTTATAAGTATAATAACGTTTATCCTAAATTGCAATCTTTATGCAGCGAAAGAAAAACACCAGTGAGCACCCCTAATGCCGATAACACAACAGCACATCCCTCTACCTCTAATACAACTGATATTGATATTACAGAGGAAACTATGGAAGACCAATTTATTGAGGTACCAAGACGTAGTAACAGAATCTGGGCTAACAATAAAAACAACTTTGAAAAGTACCAACAAAGAACTGCGGATAACAACAACCCAAATAACACTCCAAACAAGGGGAATTTTTTAGGAGCACGCAACACCCGGTATCAGAGGAACAAGAACAAGAACTGGAACAACTATCAGAAATAACTGAATTAAATGTCAATAAAGTTTTAACTGCTGAAGGGTGTAAATTGAGAGTGGAAACCAACTCGCAAGGCGACTTCAAAATTTACAACTTTTCTAGTGTTGAACTAGAACCATCATTGATTGAACTTTTACCTTTTGGTAACACTTTTGTACCCAGTAAACATTGTAACCTAGTGAAAACTATAATTGATTTGAAATGCTATGTGAGGAAACTTAATCTGAACCTTTTGTTCAGTAATTCGGTTTTTACAGCTCCAGAAACTCTTAAACCCACTAGTACATTTAATCCTCCTCTACACCCCGTGCTCCTTTTATTTGAAAATATTTGTGAACTGGACATCAGACACCTTAACCAAATGTCCGATTTTTGTAACAAACAGATGAAGCCAAATATATCTAGAGAACAGTTAGCTGCCTTTAACAATCTATGCCTCTCACCAGTGAGGGTAATAAAGCCAGATAAAGGTGGCGGCTTAGTCATTTTCGACATTTCTGACTATACCATGAAAATGATGACAGTGTTACAAAGTCCAGCTTACACTCTATCTTCATTAAATGAAATGAATGCATCTCATTCTAGAATTAGAGGATACTTTAGAGACCTCTTCATAGGAGCTAAAATTGATTTTGACACTTACAATTATATTGATATTCCTTTTCCTAAGACTCCTATTATCTTCAGTATCCCTAAGATACATAAAGATCTCAATAATCCACCTATGCGAGCCCTTACTGATGGCCGTGGGTCTATGCCATACCCCTGTGCACAATTGGTTGATAATATCCTTTCTAAATACTTAAAGTATATCCCGGAAATCTGTAAGGATTCTTGGTCATTTCTTAGTAACATCAATAATCTGGATTTTGATGCCTCTTATAATTTTCTTACAGTTGATGTGGTTGACTTATATACCTCTATACCACACAACGAGGCTGTAGAATGGATAACATTGATTTTGAAAGAGCTTAACGCCACCCAAAGAGAAATTGATGTTGTTTCTGAGCTGTTAGACATTATTTTAACATCTAGTTTCTTTATTTTCAATAAAGAACATTACCTACAGAAACAAGGAATAGCAATGGGTTCACCATGTGGCGCCAGTGTTGCAAATTTATTTGTAGCATATTGGGAGAAACATTACATCTTTAACAACCCAGATATTATGCCACACATCAAATACTACACTAGATTACTCGACAACATCTTTATTCTTTTTGATGGGAATGCAAGTGAGGCCTCTGACCTAATCAATTTCTTTAATTCTACTACTAATTTTCTTAAATTTACTTACCATTATTCTACTTTAGAAATTGACTATCTGGATGTTAAATTGAATAAGGACACCAGAAATGGTCTGTATTTTTCATCCATTTTTAGAAAACCAACCTATTGTAATTCTTTTCTCCATTGTACAAGTTCTCATCCGTTTAAACAAAAACGGTCAATAGTCAAAGGGCAACTCATCAGAGTAGCAAGGATGTGTACCCTTGACATAACATTTTATGCAGAATGTCAACTCCTGAGGGACATGTTTATTAATCGTAGTTACCCTCCAGCACTCATTGACGAGATTATTCAAGAAGTAGAGCTAAAACGGACAAACGGAACTTACACTCCACTGTTAGCTAAAGACAGTTATAACATTATAAGGGACCCTCCTAGTCCCGTTACTGACAATCCTCCTACAAATACTATAGAAAATCAGAGTTGCTTAAACATCAAACTGGCTAAACAATTTACCACCAGTTTTATAACGACTTTTAATACCAACTCTAACCAGATTAGGTCAATAGTTTTTAAAAATTGGTGTCTTATTAGGAGTAATTTACAATTATCAGAAAAATTAGGAGTTAACCCTATTATAGTATACAAGAAAGGTAATAACCTTAAAATGTTGCTAGAAAGAAATAAAGAAACTGATATTACCTCAAGACAAAAGGGGACATTTATGTGTGGTTTATGTAAATGTTGCAAATATTTGAAAACAGCAAATTCTTTTACTGTTAGGAATAAAAAATATTACATCAATTACAAACTTAACTGCGAGACCAAATCTATCATTTACTTAGCTACATGTGATTGCTGTTCAACCATTTACATAGGGAAAACAGATCGCAAGTTACGTGAAAGGCTTTATGAACACATCTACGCTATTAAGAAAAATAAAAGTGATAATGCCTTGGCAAAACACATTATTAATAATCCTGGCCATAGCTTTCACTTCCTAGCAATAGATCACGTCCCTTTCACTATTAGAGGTTGTCCATTCTCATTATTATTGGAAGCATGTGAGTTAGAATGGCAATTAGCATTAGATGCGTTTAGTGCACCAGGGTTAAATGAAAACTGCAACATTACTTGTATATTGAAATTAAGGAGTACCCTGAGGTAAAATTAACTAAAGAACACATATGTTGTAAAATTAACTAAAGAACATACATGTTTTAAATGTTATTTATGTTTACAACTATAACGGACATAATTTAATTTAAAACAGTAAACACCTACATTTGACTGGGTAAGTCATCTACTTTTTGATATAATATGTTTTTTATTATTTTTCTTTCCATATACAATAAATTGTTTTAACATACAATGTACAATACTTTTTCTAAGTAGACAGACACTTTGTTCGAGTTCTTATATTAACTCTTTTGACTGTTTGAAATTGGGATTTAGTAGAGTTAGTAAGTACAATACATCACTTTATACTTGAAATGAATGTTATTTTAAATGTATAGATTTTTAGAATGAACTGTTTTTAATTTTAAATACAATATCGCTGATATGAGCCTATGTTTTATATGCAACTCACTGTTTTAGATATAACAACGCTATTGTACGGGAATGTATCTGTGTGAATTTCAGTGATGTGGTGTAACGTATCCACGTCACATAAAGATTTAAATTCCTGGCTTTTCCCGTTTGTCAGTTTCTCTGATGAAGCTACTGTTGAACAGTAGCGAAAACGTATGCTGTTTTTTAAGAAAGAAATAAACCTGCGTTTAGAACATTAATATTCCAACTTGTACTTCCTTGGCTTTTTGTGGATTTACCTGGCACTTTTGGTTGATATCGTGTAAATACTGGACTACATATACCCACACATTTTAACCATTCACACACTCCTGTCTGTCCTGACACATAATACTGGGTGGTGCAGAGGTCACATGGCCACATACTACCCAGTAGTTAGTGACATACATCTATACAGCATCCCACAACTTTCTCAGAAATACACAACAGTTATGGTGGCCCAGCAGCAGTGTTTCTTACAAATATCTGGACATAACATCACAATGGGTTATTACACTAAGCTGCTAGGCATGTAACAAAGCACTGTGCAAACTACAGGCAGACTGCTACAACACTGGCCTTATTTTAGTATGGTGGAATACACATATACCTGCAAATATAGCAGGCTGTACAGGCATGTCACAGCACAGAGTAACAGACACCTGTGGGAAAGTGCATACCCACAACCATTGTGGCTACAACCAAAGCCACACATATGCAGACTTAATATTACACTATATGGGCTGTCTGATTAATACCATTCTCATATGTGCCACTCACACACTAACCCTACATATACTGGATCACAACACAGTGTGGTCCAATGCCTATCTGTGGTATGGGACACGTGTGTGTTTGGCCCTACAAACATATGAGCCTATAGAGTACCATACACTGGGGCAGCATGTAACATCAGATAGAACAGGACCAAGAACAATGACATCTACCACAGTCTGTACACAGGCCAAGGTACATATTCGCAATAAACATACTGTCGACAATCACCATAAGTACACAGACCCCACTACCGTGTACACAATCATAGAATCCCCAGGGTATGTCCTCAGAAATAAGTCCTACTATAGATAACATGTCCCGCAGTCTGATATCTGACTGGCTTATCAGGTATGATGTCAATACATAATGGTGTACAGAACATATGCACCTCTTACTGCATGATATATGTACAAAGGTTGACAGACTTGTCGCTAGAGCCACAAACACTTGGCCAATATTGGCATGTTGCTGTGATACCCTCATACATTTATTGTTGTAACAGGGTTTGTTGTGACATATGTCTTATGAGGGATATGAAGTCAGTAACTCTCATGGTATTCACCATGTACTGACTGCAATCCTCAGACTATGCTTCTGCAGTTCTAAGATAGGTGAACTGTGAGTAACACAAGAAATATAAGACTCCAAACACTAGCCAGTCTGCAGATAACCCTACAGGTGGTTGTTTCCTCAAACACATAACACTGTCATGACAGGTATTAAATCATGTAGACCAGTTATATCCACACAAACCCTGTTAAACCAACATTATTCCAAAGGCAGAAGAGCAACACTTACATTCTGTAGTCATGTCTGGAACATCCCCCTCCTTTTTGTTGGCCTGTCTTCACAGTGCATGTTGTTAGAGGTATATCCCACTACCATCTGTGATGCTGTTTGCGAAACACCGACATGAAGTCCTGCTCACAGTGAATGTAAAGGGTCAACACCCACTTGATGTTCCTAGTTATAGGAGTGTGTTTCCATGCAATTGGCCATGGGAGTTTTACCACAGCTGTCTCACATGCAATCAGCTAGTGGGGGACTGCAATTCATGCAGAGCCCATCAGCTGATCATGAGCATCCCTTAATTAACACAAGCTGTTGCCTAAGCAAAGCAGGTGTACTTCTCCACATCCACTAGAGAGGGAGTGCGAGAGACAGACAGAGACAAAGTAAGATAGGGAGGGGGTGGGAGAGTAAAACTTAAGCATGTTTGTGTCACTCACTTACCAGTACAGGGTTTCAAACCCCTGCCTGACTATGTATTGCTATCACATGTCCATACAGTTATTGCATGTGCCACAGAGCTTACACTTGGGTGAGCTGTACAAAGGTGTATTTGATGGGGAGAGACATCTGCAACAGTGATAAAGGAGGGATAATGTAGGGGTAGTACATGTGCCTGACCACATGAACAGGTGTCAAGGTCGACACAGCCACACTCTCTCACGGACTCACACACATTATCACAGTTGGCAGGGTCAGGCTTAGACTTCCTAACTAGCTAGTTTGCCACAATACAGTAAAATACAGGTATCACATGCACTACAGGGGTTATCAGGATGATATATGGGCAAAGAGTATGCCAGGGTGTCTGACTTCAGAAGGCATGATTCAGTAGCCCAATGGAAGGTGTAGTGAAGGTGGATGGCACCCAAATCATTATACTCCAAACACACTCACACACACACACACACACACACACACACACACACACACACACACACACACACATACACACGCGCACACATACACACGCGCACACATACACACACGCACACACACACATGATGGCAGTACTGACATACATGGGTGCATTGCTTCACAGGTGTGTAGTGGTTGACTGTGCCAGAAGGCTGTACAAGGCTAGGTAAAGGGTATACCTTGGCATCAGGTCACATGACAATGGTCTGCTATGTGGCTCAGGGGTGTAGTGTCTGGATTGGCCCACACAGGTGGATATTGTATTCATCATCCAGTCATCTGGGTTTCTATTGTGGGTGGCCAGAGCTGTGCAATGCTTGACATGTATGTGTTCTATAGTCCATGACATGGACAGTGTCTGGGATGTGCACACATCCCACATGCTTGTTCTGTGACATGTGAAAGTGTACCTGGGGTATCTGGGGCATGTTGTGAAAACAGATTGTTATCATTAGATGTGCTATTCTTGGCCTCATGGTGAGAACTGGCAATAGACACCAGGTTGACCCTGCACCTACATTGACAACATGATACAAGTATTCCCTGGAGTCAGTGGCATCTGTCGATACAGGCCATGTGTATAAGTCATGGTATGTCCTTTTGGGTTACATTTCCTGGCTCTACTGTTGTTGCAGCTGTCCAGTGGGGAACATAGTGAAGGAGCACTGTATACAATCATGTGCCTATTTCAGGGATGGGACAAGGTGCTATGCCCTCTGTAGTCCACTGCAATCACACCATGGTTACTATCTGTGGGCAATACGCAGGTAACTACCAACATTGTGGTTGTTGCCTAGCTGAGTGTGTTTTTTGTATGAGACATGGGTTGAAAGTGTTCTCTGGGTAATACAAGGATTGCCTATATTGTTCGCCAGACCTTGATGTCACATGTAGAGGTATGGATTGTCTACACCAGCCTCTCTGCTGTGTGACATCTGTTATCATAGTAAAGTGGACATTGTGACATATAATTGGCCCAATATATATGAAATTTGCAAAACCCGCTCCACAATGAGTCCAGTTGTTACACACTCACAGCCACTTCCACACAAGATACGAATGACACACACACACACAGACACACAGACACACACACACACGCACACACACACGCACATGCACACACACACACACACACACACACACACACACACACACACACACACACACACACACAGACACACAGACACACAGACACACACACACAGACACACACACACAGACACACACACACACACAGACACACACACACACACACACACACAGACACACAAGTCTCACAGTTGCCATGTCTGGGATTAGAACTCCTACCTAACTAGTACATCACACTAAACCATTACACATAGTACACTCCATGGATATTACTGGCCTACTCCTTCCCCAAAGGTGTATTTCAAAGTGAATGACATCAGCAGGCTTGCCAAAGAAGGGCAATGGAGATAGTAGTGACTGTGAATGGCCTCAAAAGCATTGCTCCCTACACAAGACAAACAAACAGACTTGCCATGTTTTGGAATAGAACTCCTACCTAAGTAGCATATCACAATACAGCATTATGTAGTTATATGACATGCCACAGAGACTACTGGGCTACTCTCTCCTCAAAGGTGTATTTCAAAGTGAATGACATCAGCAGGCTTGCCAAGGATAATGGAAGTTGTAGTGACTATGACTGGCCTCAAAGGCATTACGCTCTACACATGCAAACACTTACACTTGCCATGTCTGGAAATAGAACTCCTACCTAAGTAGTATATCACACTACAGCATTACACAGTTATAGGACACACCATGGAGATTACTGGGCTACTTTTCTCCCAAAGGTGTATTTCAAAGTGAATGACCTCAGCAACCTTGCCAAGGTTAGGCAATGGAAAGTGTAGTTCATAGGTTCATAGGTTCATACTTTGATACTAGGCTATTGGCCCTAGGACCTAAACATGCCTAGACATGACAAATCTCTGGCTATGACTTCACACAATATTTATTTCCCTGCACCCCTGTCTAGCAGGACAGCTGACATGATCCCTGGGGTCAATTACCTATCTCCCATCCAATCATCCAGGTTCCTTTTGAAAAGGGCCACAGACACACTCTGCATGACATGTATGGGCAGTCTATACCAGAGTCCTGGGAGTCTCTGGGTCAGGAACACATCTCTCCAGCATGTATTGTTCATTGTGATGACAAGATTTGGATCCCTGGCGCATGTGGCTGTGAGGTTTTGGAATTCTTTAAGTCTAGCATGTCCAACAGCTGTGGGTTTGACATGGCATGGTATGTTTAGCAGAGATCGTCTCTGAGAACACAATACATGACAGAGTATAGCCGGATGATTTTCAGATGGTCAGCATAGGGCATCTGGTTTAGGCCTGTGATTCATTTTGTGAGGTATATCTGCAGCCTCTCTAGTTGTTGCAGATGTCTTGTGAGGTACATACATAACGGGCCATTGTAGTCTGTACTGGGTCTACTGGGAGATGACTACAGTGGGACATTGGCCTCCTTTTCCTGGATGTAAAGCCCTTAGTGGAAGGTGTGCCACATAGATGGGTTTCCTGAAGGTTGTGATGATGTAGTTATCAAAGGTGAGACCACTGACCACCTGTGTCCCTAAGTCTGTTATCCCACTTTAGGTGTTTATTGTACTGCCATCTATGTGCTACTTCACAGTACATGTCCCTTCTCAGTGGGGATAACTATATATTTCTTGGCATTGATCTTGAGGCCATGGCACAGGTACCAAGCATGTCTTTCCGTAAGGACCTTCTGTAGAATATCCGCATCATGTGGGGATTCAATATTGGCTCCCAGTGTGCAGTCATCTGTGACCTTTCTTTACCAGTGTCCCTTACTGTTGGACTGTACTTCAGAGCAGTAGATGCCAAACAAGGGCAGTGCCAGAGCTAGGGTTGGTGTCACCTACATTTACAGTGTGTATTTTGTCAGTACAGCAGTTGGCAGCCCTGCAGGTGACATAGGGTTTAATGGCCAGCTTGATACATTTATCTATGATTCCAGACTGGGGAATGGTGTCATAGGCCTTGGTGAGATCCAAATAGGCTGTGTGAACCAGCTTACCCTCATCCACAGCTCTGGAGATGGATTCACATTTGTCATTCAGGTTGAGGTTACATGATAGGCCCTTCACAAACCCACCCTGGTTAGGGTCCAGTGTTTGCAGTTTGCCAATGTCTTTGTTTTAATTTCCATGATTATACATTCCATGGCCTTGCAGATCAGGCATGTCATACTGCTGGGGCTGTAGTTCCCAGGATCCAAGGTGGATCCCCCTTGTGGACTGGGATAACTGTAGCTGTGCACCACACAGTAGGCATGAAGCCTGAGTTGTGGCTATGATTAGACATGGCACGTAGGTGAGGTGCCAGTTCAGTTTGTAGCTCATGTAGTACACAGCCCAGGATGTTGACTGGTCCCATGGCTGCTGTTGCCATAGCTCTGGAGAGTGTGGTATTTACCTACATGGCAGTTATTACTGGAATATCGCAAACTTTCTGTGTTGAGATGGGCCCTTTGGGGGTTCAGAAGGGGG
Organism: Protopterus annectens; assembly: GCF_019279795.1. Taxonomy (NCBI): domain Eukaryota; kingdom Metazoa; phylum Chordata; order Ceratodontiformes; family Protopteridae; genus Protopterus; species Protopterus annectens. The sequence goes on from NC_056725.1 coordinate 282,502,831, forward strand.
TGCAGTTGGCACTGAATCGATCTGCCAGGATATTAGCAATATCCTTGGGACCTGTATACTTAATACCATCCTGTTGTAGCTCAGAGCAGTTCTGAGCAATGCCATTTAGATTCCTCATATAGCTATGGAATGGCTTGCAGTTGTCTTTGACATCTTTGGCTATATTTTGTTCATAACTAGCTTTGGTGGATGTTATGAGGGATTTCTGCCTCCTACTGTAGCTGGTAGGGGAGTATTTTGCATTCTGGAAATTCCCTCATTTCGGCAACAGTTTCCTCCTTTTTTTGTACAGTATGTTTATGGCAAGGGGCCACCACATTGGCTTCCTTTTCTTGGTGGGGAGTGTCTTGGTTCTATATTGGATGGCACGATTCATGTATGGGTGGATGCGCTCATACAATGCCTTCATGTATGATTCAGTAATCATCCTTTCAGTTCCCATCTGCATGGGTGTCATGACATTAGTCATGTCTGACTTGTGTAGCATGACATTGGCTTTGAAGATGTGTGTTATGGTTTTTTCCTTACTGGGGTCTGGGAGAATGATGTTGATGTTAAGGGTGATTAGCTCATGAGCAGACCTGACCACCGATGGGGTGACCATAGGTGTGGAGCATTGATTTCCCATGTTGGTAATGACCAGGTCTAGGATATTTGTGCCCCTTTTAGGACTATCAGTTACTTGATCCAGGGCATTGGAAATTATGACTTCCAAGAGCTGTTGTGCACATGTGTTTGTACACAAGTAGTTTTCCCAGTTAATGGCAAGATAGTGTAAGTCACCCAGTATTAGGGTGTTTGCTTGTATCATAATATTTCACAGTACGTTTCAAAAGGTGTAGTGGGTATCATGGGGCATGGTGGGGGATCTGTAGCAAGTCACACAATTTGGAATGCAGTCTAACCTACTATTAGTTGCACCGGGGGTATTTCATATACATTCTGTTGGCCAAGTAGCCTGCTGGTGTGAAAATCCTTGGTGAATATGGACACTCCTCCACCTGTATTGTTTTGGTCCTGGTTTAGTGGCCAACAGGTGTGGTGAGAGTGGTACCTGGTATTGCAGGGGTGCTCTCTGGAGCTTTGGATCAGATCTCTGTTACTGCACAGTTATTGATGTTCTCCATTTTTAGGTGTGCATAGTGACTGTGAATGGCCAATAAAATAATGAGCCATACACATGCACAATCAAACACATACACACAGAGTTTCGCAGTTGCCATGTCTGGGAATATAACTCCTTCCTAACTAGTATATCACACTACAGCATTACACAGTCATAGAGCGCACCACAGAGATTACTGGGTTACTCTTTCCCGAAAGGAGTATTTCAAAGTATGACATCAGTAGCCCTGCCAAAATAGGGCATTTGACATTGTAGTGAGTGTGACTGGCCTAAAAAGCATCAATTCATACACAGCCAAACAAACAAATATAGTTTTACAGTTGCCATGTCTGAGGATAGAACTCCTACCTAACCAGTATATCACACTACAGCATTATGCAGTTATAGGACATGCCACAGAGCTTACTAATGCTACTTCTTCCCCAAAGGTGTATTTCAAAGTGAAGGACATCAGCAGCCCTGACAAAGTAGAACATTTGAAATTGTAGTGAGTGTGACTGGCCTAAAAAGCATTGACCCCTACACAGACAAACAAACACACACAGAGTTTCACATCTGCCATGCCTGGGAATAGAACTCCTACCTAACTAGTATATCACACTACAGCATTACACAGTTACAAGACATCTCATGGAAATTACTGGGCTACTCTTTTCCCAAATATGTATTTCAAAGTGAATGACATCAGCAGCCCTGCCAAAGTATGGGCATTTGACATTGTAGTGAGTGTGACTGGCCTAAAAAACATTGATCCCTACACAGAAAAACACACACACATACTTGCCACATCTAGGATTAGAACTCCTACCTAAGTAATACATCACACTACAGTATTGCACAGTTATAGGACACACCACAGCGATCACTTGGCTACTGCTTCCCCAAAGGTGTATTTCAAGGTGAAGGCATCAGCAGGCTTGCCATAGTAGGGTAATGGGGAGTGCAGTGTGCATGCATGGGCCATAACCCATTCATCTAGAGGCAGACACACAAAACTCAGGCACACAAAGGTTTGTTTTACACAGGTACATGTATACAACTACTAGATGACTACTGACTTGTACAGTCATGTTACACAGTTAGCACAAGCACCACAGACACTATAGCGCTGAGGGATACCAGAGGCAAATGTTGACAGTGATTGACATTTGCACATCATGTGGTTTTAGCCAATTGGATGTGTGCTGTGTGGGACAGGCCTCATGATGGGAGGCTCTTTGTCACTGTCACTATATCACACATCTATGTATGTGTATTTTTGGCCTATTATAGTGTGTTGTCCTTGGATATATGTGTGTATTCCTATCCAATGTGTATGCAAAGCATGACTGGTGTGTACTGAGGAGTGTATGCACTAACATCCACGACTGTCAGATATGTATCGTCCACTATTGTTGCCAGACATGGCTTCTAAGTGTGTGTGAGCATGCCCAGTATGACTTTTCAGTATTTTGTTGTCTGACATGGCCTTCATTTCTCTAAATGTGGGAGCATGCCCAGTATGACCTTCTGTATTGAATGTGTGAATCCATTCCAGGTAGATTGTACTCCAGTGCAGACTTTTGTGTTCTACACCTACAGCTATCAAACTGTTTCTGTGGGATATCTGTAGATCGGTTGACAAAATGGGGTCAAAATGGGCAAAGGATAGTGGGTTACTGTAGGTAATTGCATCTGTGCTGCTTCTGCTACATGCTACTGGTGTTCGCAGAGATATTCAGACATATGTACTGTTTTACACTGTGATGTTTTATGTCAAGTACTGTCAGGTATACATATTTGCTTGCAGTTATGTCTTGGGGAACACAGGGTGAATGCAGCTGTGTCCAGTATTGTGGTCAGCAGCCTACATATCCTTGCACAATCATGCCATTCTGGAGGGTAAACTGCAGACACATGCTGCTGTGTCTGTGTAAATGGCTCTGCACATTGGTATAGTAGTGGTAGAGGATCCCATGCTTGCACATCCATTAATGTGACAGTATGGCCATATGCTGCTGTGGCCATACCTCACACCTGTACAGATTCACACAGGTAGCCCAGAGGCAGGGGTCATAATTTTGGACATTACCCCTTCACATTGGGGTTTACGAGCAGGTTTGTATCCACCCATTCTTGTGTTTGCAGCCAGGGATAGTATGTGCACATGGCTGAGTTTTGGACTTCACACACTCCATGCTGCCCATGCTCCTACCCTCCCTCTATTATTCTATCCTCTTCCATACATTATGCAAACATTATCTGATATGTTCCTTATAGTTATCACCTCATCCCAGCAGTAATTTGATGTTGGTCCACAGTTTATGCAGTAGGACATGGTGGACATGTTACTGTGATTTGTCCACATGGCCTTGCATTTAGGTTCTGTGGACTGTGTTATGTTGTTATTTGGGAGTCCATGACATAACATACATTGGCAGCACAGATGAGACACAGGCCTTTGGCAGAGGACTGTAGGCCATTTGGTAGTGATGCAGGCCAGCTGTAGCAGGCCGTTGCATTCTGTCACTCCTACAGTCCCAGACTGCAATACACTGTATTCCCCTTGGGTGACAGGATAGGTGTGCAAGGTGTTCATGCCAATACTTTCTGTCATTATTGATCCAGTGGTATGGATGCTGGCAGGGTGCTGCTTACAGCTACGGACACACTTGCATAGGACACCTGTTCTGCATGCTTCATTCTTTATTCATTCTGGCATATAGAGGTGGGGGTCATATTGTACTCATTCCCAACAGCAGAGATAAGACCAGAGAGGTATCTGTGGGTGGTGGTGGGGTGAGCTGGGTGCATGCGTGCTATGGAAACTACTTGCATCTGACTCACAGATATGCATGGGGCATTCTACTTATTCTGGCTTGGGCAGGGACATCAGCTGTTTCTCAATACTTCATTCCTATGACCTTTGTGGTCTGCCAGGGTTTGGCCAGACAACATCGGTATTCCCTACTACAAGCCAAAATAATGTGCTGCTAACCTGTATGTACAATTCCAAGGATGTGTCCATTTGACAGTTACATATTATGCACTGTCTGTCTGGGGTACTTCCCCCTGTGTACTGCTTGTATGTTTGGGCCCACATTCATGCCATGTCCATCTTTCAGATGGTGACACATATTACTTCCAAACATTTACTATGGTTTACTGCTGGAATGTGTTTTGCTGGGAAGCATTGTGTTTGGCACTGCAGTTGTGAGAACATGGCTCTGTCATCGGCAGTACTGGGCAATGGCCACCAGGAAAAACCTCACCATGCATACATACTGACCACTCTCACACAATATACGACACATACCAACCTAACACACACACAGCCCTGCTTATTGTGCACATGTTACAATATATCCTGCTACCTTGTCCAGCTCAGGTAATCTGTGCTCCACTGTTATTATACCTACACATACATGTTACTGCATTTCTACATAGGATTGGGGGGGGCACACCTGACTGTTATTACAGTTCTACATAAGATTGGGGGGCACACCTGACTGTTATTACATTTCTACATAGGATTGGGGGGGCAAACCTGACTGTTACTACATTTCTACATAGGATTGTGGGGGGCATACCTGACTGTTACTACATTTCTGCATAGGATTGGGGGGGCACACCTGATTGTTACTACAGTTCTACATAGGATTGGGGGGCACACCTGACACTTTACACATTTGCTATGACTGTACTGGTATGTCAGGTACTCCATTTAATTCTGTATTCTGACCTATCATGCTGACTAGAGGCATATCAGTGTACTACAGGTCTTAGGTGTGATTGACCTACATTTCAGTTTCTGACTTCTTACACTTCAAAACTAACATCCCACTGCCTGACCTGTTGTAGTATGTCTGTGTAGGTCTGGGGGGTATGTTCTCCATAGCCATCACTCAATGGCCTTAGCACAGCCTTTCTTTGAGTTTGTCTACACCTGTCCTGCTGGCTGAGACTCTTGTTGGGTATGTGAGCCTCCCTGACTGGCATGTGCATGTCCTATGGACACACATGTGGCCCAGCACATTTCAGTTTTGTCACCTTGTCTAGTACTGGCTACTATGGTGACACCAGAATTTGTTTCAGATCTCAAGATGCCACTATATGTGTCTACTATCTCCTGGCATCCCATTCAGCCTCCTGATTTTCTTGCATGCTCACATCCATACCACAGATACAAGTAACAACACATACTACTTCATTCAGCAATTGGTAGGAAGAGTGACTTACCTTGTGGCTGTGCCAGTATTGAGGGTGGTGCTGCAGGGCTGACTATGTCAGATGCACAAAGTACACTCTTTATACATGGTTAAGCACAGGTAGTGTCATGTTTGGCATCCCTTTTACTGTATGTGTGAGTCAGAGAGAGGTGTCATTCCCTGGGTCCCTACCATGTCAGTGTATGTGCTAAGCATTACATCTTTGCCAAGGCCTAGGCATACTGGGCACACCTCCTTCTGCCTACTGGGGCAGGCTCAGGTTGTTCCTCCGAGTCACTCTGTGCCTGTGCAGGCCTTGGCAATGGTGGGGGGCTGTGTGGCCCTGCCCCATGCTGTTCCTGCTGCAGCTGTTTCCACAGTATCATATTGTGTAGCATGGCACAAACAATGACAATTTGGGTACATGTAGCTGGTGAGTACTGCGAGGCTCCACCGGATGTGTCCAGGCATCAGACTTGAGCATCCCAAACACTCACTCTATTATGATTCTGGCCTGTGCGTGTGCATCATTGTGGAGTGCTTGTTTGGGTGTGTGTGCATTTCTGATGGGTGTCATCAGCCATGGCTCCAGTATGTAACCATCATCCCCCACTAGGTGACTGTAATGGATGTCCCCATTGGCAAATCTCTGGTACAGCTGCATCAGATGCCAGATGTGAGAGTTGTGATAGCTTCCAGGGCAGCCAGCAAACACATTCATTATAATGACCTGGGTATTGCACACGACCTGGCAGTTGATGGAGAGGAAGCCCTTATGGTTGATGGAGATCCTATCCAACTCAACGGGTTGTGCTTTGATGCATATGTGCATGCAGTCTATAACACCCGCTACCTCAGGATATTCTGCTATTTGTTGGAAGAGATGCCTATTGCTGGCCAATGCCTCACGGGTGTTGTGGAAATATACGTGCTCACCGGCATGTGCTGATGTGGCATCCAGGAACTGGTGGACTACCCTGGATGCTGATGCCTGTGTGATCACCGTGATATCCCCAGTTATCCTTTGGAAGGTACCTGTGTCTAATATTCTTAGGCCTACACATACCTTGGTATTCACTGGGATGGGTTACCCTCTGTTGGTTCTGTGTGTGAGGTGTGGCCGGCACAGCTCAACAATTTGCTGTAGGAGGTCCCTGTCCACCCTATAGCGCTCCACTATCTCCAGCTCATGTAGCCCCTGGTATGTTACCCTGGGTCTGTACATTCTTCTCCTTCTCCTCACTGTAGGTTGGTCAACAGCATTCTCATCCTCAGCCTCTTCCACATGTTGATTTATGATAGCTGCTGCAGCTCCTATCATTTTGTTGCTTTTGTTTGGTAAAATTCTCCTGCTTGTGTGCACCGGTAGTGTAGAGTATGTGGGAAAAACCAGATGGAAAGGTGTTTGCATAGTTTAAAGTGGTGTACTGGGCTGGGCTGCTCTGCTGCCTGTGTAATTGGCTGATTTTGATACATTTCACCTGCCAGCTATGCTAGTTCTCCTTCATTACCTTCCTACTACTGTTTTCCCTTCTCATTGCTATCCTGTTTAAGCCCAGGGGCATGCAGTGCAAGCACAGTGCTCAGATGTGCACGGAGCTGCTGCTTCCTAGTTTACTTTTTTTTTTCCAATTTAAAACCCTGTATGTGGCACGCTCACCTGCTTAGGCAATTTAAAGAGTCCTAGGCAGCCTCAGACACACCCCATTGCTTATCTCTGCTAAGCTCAGGGCAAACCCGAGCCACAGGGCTCCAGTAAGCTTACAGTATGCCTGACACACCCCTCTATGATGTCAACTAGCTCTTAGGGTAGCACCATGGTCTTCCTGCACCAACACCGTTGGGTGCAGGCTAGCCATGATGGGGGATCTGGGATTCAGTATAATTCCCCTCATTTGCATAGGATTGCCTGATAATGCCTAGTTACAAGTCCCACACTGAGCCTTCCCCCTTAGCAACCACTATTCACTGGCCATGTTGTCCTCTGCCTGCCATTGGATATAATAGCAAAATAGTGATTTTGGTTACAATATGTTTAAACAGCCGAAACTGGCTAAAAAAAAAAAAATAAAAGTTTTTTTTTTTTTTTATTTTTGCAATTGCTTTCCAAGCCAATGGCCATATATCTGGCCATTGGCATGCTTTCAACATAATATACACCCTTTATTTGGAGCTGTCATGGCTCCGTTTTGTAGTTCAGAAATGTACTCGGTTTCTAACCGAGTACATTTCTGCAGACTACGCTATTCCTGCATGGCCGGCTGCCAGCTTCTTGAATTGCAAATTCACCTCATTTGCATGGTTTGTATCTGAAAAAGGGGTAATTTGCATACAGGAGTTGTGTCCGTGCAGGAATAGTGCAGAAGCACTCGTGCACATCCTGGGAGCTTATTCCTGGATCGCACGGCAGCCATATTGCCACCAGCAGCTCCTGCACTATTCCTGCACGCCGTGCAGAGCTTGCTGAATATGGGGGATTGTTTTTTATAAATTTTCTTTATTATTTGCACTAAATAATTAATTAATTCATTAAAAAACCTGCATTGTGCAATATAGTCTAAACATGTTGTATTTTAGTAGTCTAAATATGTTGAAATTTAGTAATTTATGTTGGCAGTACCTTCTGTACAGCCTCCAGCAAATGTAAAAGGGGATGACATTTGTCATGTCATATAATCTGAATTATTTGGAATGATGATCACAACAGTCTGATTTTAAGCAGGCATTATGGAGTCATGGTCATATATTATTATAATGCAGTCTTCTCTATATGATTAGATTGTAAAGAATTTCTGCATTTAGGTAAACAATGTCTCAGGCAGTCATCACAGTGTACTAAAGCTACATCTTGAAGTGAGTTCTTCTTGTGGCAAGGTTGCAGAGTTTAAGCCTTTTCCCCTTTATTTACCTACAGAGTGACAGTGCTTTGGAGCAAATGGGAATTTGATTAGGGTCCATAATGCAAAATATTCCAAACTGTCAAAACACACAATTAAACCAATACAAATTCCTGAGTACTATGTATGAGGTGAGAAATAAGAGCTTAAGGTATTCAAAAACAAGCATTTTTTGAAAGACACCTTTCCTAAATGGCCTCAAGGACTGTATGCCTAGTAACCATGAACCTGTTGACATTGCTGCTAGCCATTCCCTTCTGCATAGCTGTTCTAGTTCAAGAAATGTTATGGCAATATCATGAAACATAGGCGATTTATTTTTCAAAGGCAGCATGCAGCATTTGTAAATGAAGTACTGAAATGCAAAGATTTTTTTGCCAGTAGCAACCTCTTCTTGTAATAGTACTCTTTAACTCATTACAGCCTAGTGATGTCTCCAGCCATTTCTACAGTTACATCCTACTGTGTTATTGTTTCTTTATATTTCCACCAATAATTCCAAAAACATGCTACTACAAGGTATTAGAAGATTTCATCTTAAAGCTTACACAATGTCAAGCACAACTGTTTTGATACTTCACCTCCATCTAGTGCAGATAAAGAGAGACTGAATATTATTGAATATTATTTCTACAATAGTTTAGTTGTATTGTAATAATTTTCATATATTCCTAAATAGTTCAACAATCAAGTGGCGTAGATAGTGCTACTTAGTCTCATATAAAGGCTCCCAGCTGTATGTGGAAAATGTTAATGCAATATGGATGTTGCTTCAGTGGTTACTGAGATATTGTAAATTGTTCATACAACATTATATAATTCATATTTATGGCAAACACTAGAGTAACGACCACCATGATGCTACAAGAAAACTTCTTTATTCAGGCCAAAAAAGATGAGCGCTTTCACGTACAGGACAGTACGCTTCTTCAGATCTACTTTCTACATAAAGAACACTGCACTTATATACAATGAAAGTACTCAATTAAAACCAATTATCTTATTAAGATGTCAATTAAAACATCAATTAGAACCATTTAAAAAAGCACAAACTAGTTCTAGCAGATAATATTATAGTAGGCTTGAATATTACTAAAAATGCTTATTTCAAACAATTAAATAAATAAAGACTCAATGCCAGCCTTATTGTTTAAATATATGAAGCCCTAAGATGAAAATAATGATAGATGTACTGAACACTTTAATATAAATAAATATATATATATATATATATATATAAAAATACATATAGGCTTCTATGCAATTCAGATATGTTTAGAATAAACTAGGTATTCTACAGAATCTAATAATTGATTAACAGTAAAGGACAAACACTAATAAATGCATTACAGGTGACATACAAATGTGTGTTATCCACTGTTTAAGGAAATATTTGAAAAACAAAAACAAAAAATAGGAATTTTTAAAAATACACAATTGTATGAAGTCTCAATGTATAAATAAGAACTGTGTATGAAAAAGAAAATATATGTATAGAAAATATGTATGATAAAATATATATTAGCGAAATGTATATAAGGCATATATTCATTGTATATATAAAGCCATACTATGTGTAATATATATCATATATTTTACTTAGGATTAGATAAATATTACATAGTATAAGAAATATTTGATATTTCATTTAATGTAATGACCAATCACTGTAATAAAAGTCAAAAATATATCAAAAAAATCATCATTCATAATTGGACTAAATGTAGATGAATGAAATGTATGTTAAATAATAAAAACATTTAAAATAGAACAGGTAGACATATTTATAGAAATACATTAAGTAAAGCATTATATATAAGTATAAGAAAGTAACTCATTCAATGGTAAGAATGTATTCCATAGAAGCCAAAGCTTATATAATGATGAAACTTAACGTAAAGATGAGGGCTGAAACATTATTTCAAGCTCCGCATTTTAAGAGAAGATCTGACGCTTATATACTGATTAAGGCCAGGTGGGTGGTGTGCTTTAAACCGCAGTATCCAAGCTAGTTCAATGTTCTCCAGCTCATTAAAGGTGTCACCTTTCCGTTTATTAGGTTTAGTAATTTGTAATATTCTGAATCTAAAAGTATGTCCAGCATTGTTATTAATGTGTTTAAATAGTGCATTCTTTAAATCATTGTTTTTTATATCATGTAAGTGGTTGTAGATCCTTTCTTTTAATGATCTTGTTGTCATACCTATATAAAATGCGCTACAATCACGACAATCTGCAAGGTATATTAGATTTGAATTAGTACAATTACCTTTAAAGTTAGGTCTGAAAATAAAATCTATTAGGGGATGTTTAAAGGTTTGTTCTTTTGAGATGTGAGCACACATATTACAAGCATTGCATGGGTATGTTCCTACTTTATTCAGTGGAGTTCTCAAGATGGTTGGTGTTCCTTCGTCATTGAATTTCTCTATGCATAATAGTCTTTTCAAATTTTTACTATTATTATATAGAAACACTGGTTTCTCTCCTACTCATTTTCTAATGTCTGTATCTGTGTGCAATATATGCCAGTTCTTTTTAATGATATTTGTAATATGCTTGTTGTCACTAGTATATCTAGTCTGAAACTTTATGGAGTATTTGCTTGACGCCCGATTGCTCCATGTATCATATTGCCTATTGTAACTGCTATGTGGTGCTTCCATTAGCTTAAGAGACCGTTCAACTGAATTAATCAAATTTAAATCATAGCCTCAGTCCAAAAACATCTGCTCTAGATTATGAATCTGTGTTGAAAAATCTTTAGAATCTTTACATATTCTTTGAATCCTGATGAACTGACTTTTTATAATGTTTTTGAAAACATGTCTGGGATGCATACTGTTGAATTCTAAAAGAGAGACTGAATATTATTGAATATTATTTCTGCAATAGTTTAGTTGTATTGTAATAATTTTCATATATTCCTAAATAGTACAACAATCAAGTGGCGTAGATAGTGCTACTTAGTCTCATATAAAGGCTCCCAGCTGTATGTGGAAAATGTTAATGCAATATGGATGTTGCTTCAGTGGTTACTGAGACATTGTAAATTGTTCATACAACATTATATAATTCATATTTACTGTGGATATTGTGCCTTATAACAACCAGTTTAAGAACTATAATTGAATGAATGCGCCCACTGTAAGTGAACCTTTGGGCTGAACAGTTTGCTATTTACAGTTTTCTGGTAACACATATGGTTCTAGAGATATGAACATGTGCTTGAACTGTGAAGTAATAACTTAACTTTTTCTTTTAAAGGTTCAAGCCATGACCACTGGGAGATTGAGTAGGAACTCAAAAAAGCCCTATTGGAGGGAATGAGTTAATGTGAAGTTATTCAGATAACGTTTATTTTTTCAGAGATAATATATATTGATTTAGCACATGTTGGAGATGGTTAATATTTTTTATGTTGCCAAAAGTACTTTTCTGTTTAAGTTGCACTACACATGGATGGATCTTGTTGTATGAAGCTAGTGATCATCCAAAGCTATCAATATACATGTATTTTTCTTTATAATAATAAGATGTGCATACAGTCCAAGTGGCTATAACTGCTGTTGGGGTCTCTCTGTGAATGAAAGTACTAATTGTGATGATCTAGCTACTGTATGTTTGTGTGAAATGTCAAATATATGCTTGGTCCTATTAATTTTTTTGACTCAGATATATTTAACTATATTTGCAGGGTTTGGAGATGTATGTGGATAAAAAAAAAATGGCTGACCATTCTGAAAAAGTTAAAAAAATCATTAGTATGTCTTTGGAAGACTAATGTGCATTTGTGTAAAGCAAATTTGAATACTATACTGTGGCCAATTTAATCACATTCAGACACTTGATAAAGTGGCCATAATTGTTGAGCATGGATATTGATGGATTATAATCACAACAGTATAAGTCATTTAAATTTTCTTAAATTGGTACTTTTGTCATTACAGGTGCAGAAATTTTATTTCACTGGTTACAGGAAACAATGTTCAAAACTATAACTTTAAAACTAACACATGTTGCTGTATTAGACAATAAATATATAAGCAAAAACAATCAGAAAGGTGAATCAAAGAACAGACGCATTTGTGCATGACTGTAAAAATGTGTGGGGGGGGCATGTTTTGAGAACAGTCTGAACTCAAGGTATACTTAATCTTTCACTGGCTAGATTTGTTTTAAATGAATGTGAGTTTCAGTGCATTTTCAATGCATTCTCAAAGATTGTGAGTTTCAGGGAAAGAAAATGTTACTGTTGCTCATACTATGTCTGTTTCCAAAGTGAGATTATTTTGTTGAGCAGATACTCATCAGTGTTTGTGCCATAACATTAGAAATAAGTTTGATATTAAATACAAATTTCTGTAAACATAGTGAAAGTAAAGAAGAAAATAATGTACACTAAATGTGCACACTGTCAGATTTGAAAAGATGTTTATGGTAATTGGGAAGTGAACCAAGTTATGTGAGCCTAGAATATCAAGGGCCTCATTTGACCATAATCCGGATTGGCCGCAACTTGCTACTTAAAACACTAAAGAGGCACAAAATTCTGAAACACAAAATCTTTGTATAGCTACTTACACTGCATACAATTGTACATAAGTAATCAACCTGTCCCACCCTGTCTTTTCTTCATAGCTACCACTCAAACAGATCTCTTTGGTCAGAAGACAGACAACGCCTCTCGATTTACAAACCAAATGAAAGTGCAAGTTAAAATATCTACTCCTGCTGCATAGCAAAAACTTGAAACACAGTAACTTTGGCCATCAGAACAAACTTTAACTTTCATCTTTTAAATATACTGTAAAATACTTGCATTTTAACTCCTGACTCTGCTATTGCTCCATACCAGGTTGAACCCTTCCTCCTGTAAAATTCCTTTTTCCCAACCACACATACCCCTTCTCCTCTACATCTCTACTCTGTCATTCATATTTGACTTTCCTATTTCCTTTTTTGACATAGAATCGAACTCTTCTCAAAGCTGAGCTACCTTCTGATCTTTCCTAGATCTCTGTAACAACACCTCTGTAGTTTTACCACATTTATGATATCTACTTTTACTTTACTGCGCAAACAGTTTTTTATGTATACAAAGACAGACAGACATCCTTCCTAACTTCTCCTATCCATCTCATTCATTTCAGACTCAGTATTCATATAGAAAATTGCTTTGATGCTGTATTATATTTCTAAAGAAAAGGTTCTATTACTGTGTTATATGTAATATATTTATATGAGTTTGCGATGTAAAATGTCAATGTACAGTAATTGTAGAATGCTTTTTGTGATGTAGCCTGGAGTTTTCTCTATAGGCCTGCACTGAAATTGGGTACATCGTGGGCCTAGTTGGACTTTACCAGTAAACAAATGACAATAAATACTAAGAAAAAATAAATTAACTAGTCAATGAAAGAGTTGTATCTTTCACTAACAAACTAATCATAACATAATAACTGGCTTTTAAAGTAAGTTCACTAGTAAATAATTGCAAAGACCATAATCTCCAGTTTACTCCGAAGTATAACAGGCAGCTTTCAAGAAGAATATAGTTAACAGCATATAATTCTAAAAAAAAAAAAAAAAAAAGCTTTCTATGTCACAGGATTTCAAATGTCAAAGTACAAAATTTAGAGAATCTTGCACAAAAGGAAAGCCTCCAATGATAGCTATAAAAGGGGCAGCAGAAAAAAAATTCATACAGTTCTTTCGATTCAAATGTGAATAAAAGCATCATTTAGCATACAGCAAACAGGACTGGCAAGAAATAAAAGGCATTACAGACACGTCCTGAAAGCATGCTGTGACCAAAACAGATCAATATGAAATACACCACCGCACTCCATAACGATAAAGTAGAACTGTTTAGAGATTTCCTCACTCGTTTTCTACTAATAATATTATTCTAACAATCTAAGAATTATCAGATAAGTCAGTATGTAAATTGACCCTCAGTCACAGACCCTGTCATTTTACTTCATAGTAACTTCTGTACAATAACAAAATTACTTCTTTTCTATTGAAATATCTCATTAATTTTCTAGTAGTGTAATAACTATAACCAGCAGCCCAAGAGGTAAATCTTCCATTGCTAAAGAATAACTGGCAAAAATAAAATATATACACAAGCAAAGGAAAGAACCAGGCAGAATCGAGGCAAGAAGCAAAAGCGCAAGAGTCAGTAATGCTGTATAAAGGCACAAAAGTCAGTAATGCTGCATGAAATCATTCATCTTTCATCATGGCAAGGAATCCAAAAACCAAGCAAGAAGTCTTCAAGTAATAAAAACAATCCAAAGGTTTAATAAAAAATCGGTAAGCGCTTTCGCAGCAGAGCTTCTTCAGACTAAGTACAAACTAAAAGGGTTCACACTATATATATATATATATATATATATATATATATATATATATATATATATATATATATATACACACAGACATTTTATCAAGACTTCATCCAATCAAGAACTGTTCAAGGTACTTAAGAAATTAGCAGGTAGCAGGCACTTAACTAAATCATTCATCTAAAACAAATGAATGCTCATTCATTCAGATAGCAAAGCAGGCAAATAGGCAATACTGAAAGACGCATACAAAAATAGCTGAACTAAAACCTATCTAATGACAAGAAACAAAAATAAAAAAAATAAAAAATATATATATATATATATATATATATATATATATATATATATATATATAGTAAATGATGTGCTGCATCATATTCTACATTATAAATAAATGATTACATAATGCTATGCTCTTAAATGAACTACACCGAACAAGAATGTATAAACATATAAATATATATGTGCAAAACTAGATATACAAAATCCTGTGTCATATGGTCACAAAAATCATTTATGTAACCTTCTTTTCTTTAATAGAGGTTTAATAGAGGCCCTCTCATTAAGGCCTTTTCCTCTGTCAGCACGAAGTATAACAATCCAACAGATTTCTCTATGCTCAGTATGTGGCAGAATATCACCTTCTCTAATACTGGGGTGAATAATTTCAATGACTCTGAAATTAAAAGTATGAGTGTTACCCTGTTCTAACACATTCTTTGAGAGTGCATTATGTAGAGATCTTTTTCTAATATGATATATATGCTCCCTCATTCTGTCACAAAGCACCCTGTTGGTTTTGCCAACATAAAAAGTACTACAGGCTGTGCACTCTGCTAAGTAAACAACATGGGAGGTAATGCAGTTCGCTTCTGCTTTAAAAAAAGAACTCTTTTCGAAGGTCTGGATGATAGAAAACATTAGATGTATTGATAAACTTGCAAAAATTACAGGTACCACATGGCATAGTGTGCCCCATAACAGAGGTTGTATTGACAGAACTCCTCTCATAACACAAAAACCTCCTCAAGATTTTATGATTCTTAAATCTAAACTTGGGAATGTCGCCCACTATCCTAGCTATGTCATCATCAACTTGTAAAATGGGCCAGTGCTATGCAAAAAGATCAGTAACCTGTTTATAGTCACTTGTGAAAAGCAGGGGAATTTTAACTCTATTCATGGTGTTACAAAATGACAGGTACCACATGGCATAGTGTGCCCCATAACAGAGGTCATATTGACAGAACTCCTCTCATAACACAAAAGCCTCCTCAAGTTTTTATGATTCTTAAATCTAAACTTGGGAATATCACCCACTATCCTAGCTATGTCATCATCAACTTGTAAAATGGGCCAGTGCTGTGTAAAAAGATCAGTAACCTGTTTGTAATCACTTGTGAAAAACAGGGGAATTTTAACTCTATTCTGAAAAACAAGTTGATTTGATTTGTTTTCTCTTAGAGATTGTTCTTGAGAACAATGTTTTCACTTTCTGCGATGAAAAGTTGGATGAGCACACAATTAATACAGGTATACATCGTAAGACATGTCATAGAAATGCCTTCCTCTTTAGGTCCAGCATGCACCCTGGTTATATTTTTAGAAATTGAATCAGGACAGGGAATGAGGGTCTCTAGGTTAAATCCATCTTCGGATGGTTTCCAGCATGAACTTGCTGGCTTGCAGAAGAAGTTATTGGACAGGGGGTACACTGCTAATGAAATCAGCAAACAATGGTCAGACCTCGAAGATCTGAGGCTAACCACAGCGAGACCAGAATTTGGACCTGCCTTGGAGGCAGGTTTCGTCAATGGTCTAAATAACACCATGAATAGAGTTAAAAATTCCCCTGCTTTTCACAAGCGACTACAAACAGGTTACTGATCTTTTTGCACAGCACTGGCCCATTTTACAAGTTGATGATGACATAGCTAGGATAGTGGGTGACATTCCCAAGTTTAGATTTAAGAATCATAAAATCTTGAGGAGGTTTTTGTGTTATGAGAGGAGATCTGTCAATACAACCTCTGTTATGGGGCACACTATGCCATGTGGTACCTGTAATTTTTGTAAGTTTATCAATACATCTAATGTTTTCTATCATCCAGACCTTCAAAAAGGGTTCTTTTTTAAAGCAGAAGCGAACTGCATGACCCCCCCCATGTTGTTTACTTAGCAGAGTGCTCAGCCTGTAGTTCTTTTTATGTTGGCAAAACCAACAGGGTGCTCCGTGACAGAATGAGGGAGCATATATATCATATTAGAAAAAGCTCTCTACATAATGCACTCTCAAAGCATGTTTTAGAACAGGCTAACACTCATACTTTTAATTTCAGAGTCATTGAAATTATTCACCTTGGTACTAGAGAAGGTGATATTCTGACGCATACTGAGCATAGAGAAATCTGTTGGATTGTTATACTTCATGCTGACAGAGGAAAAGGCCTTAATGAGAGGGCCTGTATTAAACCTCTATTAAAGAAAAGAAGGTTACATAAATGATTTTTGTGACCATATGCCACAGGATTTTGTATATCTAGTTTTGCACATATATATTTATATATTTATACATTCTTGTTCAGTGTAGTTCATTTAAGAGCATAGCATTATGTAATCATTTATTTATAATGTAGAATATGATGCAGCACATCATTTACCATATATATATATATATATATATATATATATATATATATATATATATATGTGTGTGTGTGTTTTTTTTGTTTCTTGTCATTAGATAGGTTTTAGTTCAGCTATTTTTGTATGCGTCTTTCAGTATTGCCTCTTTGCCTGCTTTGCTATCTGAATGAATGAGCATTCATTTGTTTTAGATGAATGATTTAGTTAAGTGCCTGCTACTTGCTAATTTCTTAATTACCTTGAATAGTTCTTGACTGGATGAAGTCTTGATAATATGTGTATATATAGTGTGAACCCTTTTAGTTTGTACTTGGTCTGAAGAAGCTCTACTGCGAAAGTGCTTACCGATTTTTTATTAAACATGTGGATTGTTTTTATTTCTTGAAGACTTCTTGCTTGGTTTTTGGATTCCTTGCCATGATGAAAGATGAATGATTTCATGCAGCATTACTGACTTTTGTGCTTTTATACTGCATTACTGACTCTTGTTCTTTTGCTTCTTGTCTGGATTCTGCCTGGTTCTTTACTTGCTTGTGTATATATTTCATTAATTTTCTAGTTGAAATTAATTACAATACTATTGCAGTAGTAATATTTTAAACTAATAACATTTAATTAAGCATAACATTCTGTATCCTTATATTGATAAATACAACTTATATCTAGTCTGAACTGTGAATGAGACTATATCAATCCCATTATTTAAACCAATTAAACATACTGGTAGGATTCCAAAACTGTTTGGCATGACTTAACTGCCAGCAGTACCATTTTTGGCATACAGGTGGAGCTACTGCATCAGACAGCCAGATAATGTTGGTCAGACTCAGCTGCCTTGCCCTGTCCTGTGATGCATATGTGATCAGTCCAGAATAGGTAAGGAGATTTAGTAACACAGAAAGTAATCAAATCTCCATTCTTGTTTCTGTTATAGTGAGACTTCTCTCCAGTACCTTGAGATATTGAACTACACCTTGTTCCCACGATGTCATCAAAAGGTGCCACCAGATGACACAGAATCAGCAAGTAATTGTACTGCTCAACATACAATACAGACAAACATTTTTTTTTACTTAATAAATGTGGGTCTACAGATGTAGTTAAGGTAAAAAAAAAACTGTAAGGATTAATTTATATGATGAAATCATAATTACAATGAAGAGAAGTGGTAAAGAAAGATTTGCACTTAGTCTTTAAGTTTTTAATTGTATTATCAAAATTAATGTGTATAATTTTATTAAGATTTCTTGGTAGAAGGATGCTAGGATGCATAACATTGTTTAACTTCACAATTCATATCAATATATTTTTCTAACTTGGATTTACTTTTTCATTATGATTGTATTTGTTTTAGTTTCATTAAACTTAAGTTGAGATATTTCCAAATTCTTTAAACAACAATGCAAGTATAATATAATATAGAAAATTCGATATTTCTCAGAGTTAAGAAAATATTGTTTGCAGAAAGCATCATTTCTGAGTTACTAATGTCACTGATTTTACATTGCCTTCTATTATTTTGTACTCATACTTAGCTTGTCAAGGTTTCCATAGCCTTGAAATAGGTATGGAAAACTTGTACAACCTGTACAACCTTGCTTTTTAACTTTTCTGATTTTTACTGTCCATATTAAATAAACTCTTAGTCTGATATATGTTTGCAATTTATCATACAATCAGCATAATGTGGCTATGTATATTTTTAAGAAAGCCAAACTCTTTATATTTTTTAAATATTTATTTATTTTATTTTACATTTGTTTACTGGGAGAATCTGACTGGACATGAGTCACATTTTCAGCGGAGGCCAGGGGAGAAAATCTCCACAGAGGTTAGTACAGTAAATGCAATAAACACAAGTACAGAACAAAAAAGTTAGCTCTAGTGTGATAATACAATAAAATAATCATAGGATAAAATAAAAGTATAATACAACAGTATGTGAAAAAATATACAATACAGTTGTAATACATTCCATTCAGTTATATGGTCACAATCATACAATGGTTACTACAATAAATAAAATAAATGGAAGTTGTTTAAGTACAGAACAAAGAATGTAGGTGTTGTCTGCTTGCACAGTAAGCTCAACACAGGGTAAATATCAATGCACTATAATAGCACAGGAAAAACATAAAGTACAGTTACTGCTTGGGTGTAGAATTCAATTATATTAATGAGAGTACCCAAGTTATAAATGATAATTTCTTTTTTGCTTTTATCTGCAGAGTATGCTATTTTTTCATCATGCTTGAGAAAATGGGGTCTGTCTGAGAATATCAACCAACTCCTCTCCTGGGCAATGTGACATCCAGACAATACCCACTGGACTACCATCAATAATATGACATCCCTTACTATACTGGGTCAGTAACTAAGGAGCTTCAATCCTCACTACTGACTCCAATAGGAGACTGTCCCTTAAACAGGAGTAGTATTTCAAATTTTCCCCAAGAGCATAACAGGAACATGCTATATAACTTGAGACCGAACTGCATACTTCTGTCTACCTCACATGTGACTCCTTATTACACACTTGAGAGCAATGTGTTCCAGTTTAAGACCTCTGATACACTCACACTTAAATAAATTAAATCTCACATATCCAAACACTTCTGGGAAAGGTTGACAGATTTCCCGCTGTGCCCCTTCCCCAAAATAATATGGTAAAATGCTGCCACCAATCAGAGACCCTTCATGCCCTTTTAAAGGACATACAATTATGAAAATTAGATATTAAAGCAAATGATAGAAAATGACCTAAAGTAGCCAGGCTTTCAGAGTGGCCCAGGAAGTTATCAAAGTAGGTATAAGCACTCTCAAATTACTAAAGAAAACACTGACTGACCAGCCACAATGTAAGGTAATAAAATATTTAATAATGAGAAAAATATAAAACAATGATTTCCAATAAACAAACAGAACTCAATCACCAGGAAAATGAAATCAATACTGAAGGAGAGAAATTCAACATTTAGAAATACTCTAACTGATTAGTTATAATTTTCCTATCTGACTAAAGAACTAAATTATTTCAACAGAGCAAAGGCAGGCTTACAGTACTTGTTGAGTCATTTTGGGTATCCACTGCACAGTACAACTATGAATAACCAACAACTACAACTGGCTGTTAACAACTGACTTCAACTGTCTTCAGCAGGCTCTTTTATAGACTAACTGCTCCAGTTCTAAATTTTCATTTCATATTTTGAAAATCAACCAACAGCTATTCATTAAAGGAAAAGGGCAAATTTCATTGTCACCATCATAATATGATCTTAGTAAGAAGTATGTGCTGTTTTGTTTCTATGGGCAAATTATATTTTACCTTTCCCACTGTAGTGTGATATCAGAACTGGTATATATAGTTAGTGGGGAGTGTGAGGGGCACAGCCCCCCCACATGAGTAGGGTTCTGTGAATGGCCTTCCAATACACACCTGGTGGTATTTTGTGCATCTGGGGCTGACTATGACAGTTCAGTGGGATGATTTTCACTGATATACCTACACAAAGAAATGGAAGTTCAATGATAAGTGTTCATGGAATAACAGTTTGATTAAAGTTTTTTTCCCTCAGTAAACATAGATCCATTTTTATGGACTGTGTAAACAAAAATATATAGATTTATTTCTTATTTCAAACTTTAATATTCCATAAAATTAAGAATTAAGCCAGTTAATTTGTGCATGACATTTTCAAAAGTGCAACACCATACTATTTCAAAGTGTTCTAAATAAATAAAGGAGGAATGCAACAAGCAGCATTTATATAATATATGTAAAGGAATAATAATATTGACAAGGCAGATTTTTTGCAATGCACTAATGCAGCATAAGATGGCTTTGTTTGCATTATCGTTATATGCCCACACACAAATCAGAACTCCAAAAGTTCTTACACTGTTGTACAGCAGAGTTCATGAAGGGGCAATCTAACAAATAGTGCTAATGTGTGACATGCACATGGCAGGTAACACTGAAATGGCAAATATTTTATCCAATGAACTAATGCAGTTCATATGTGCTTTTTTTTAAATTATGATTATACATGCAAATGCACAGACCCCCCACACACATCTATATTTCTCTATCTATCTATCTATCTATCTATCTATCTATCTATCTATCTATCTATCTATCTATCTATCTATCTCCCTCTCTCTCTTAATATATATATAAAACTATTTCTTTTAATCACAGATGAACATTGATTGACAGAAAGCATATTGGAAAAGCTCAGTGGTGATTAGAATAATATAAACAAAACAGAACAAAACAATCTAAACCAGGTGATAGCAAATGCTAACAGTTGTGTTAGGTTTGCAATCACCAAAAATACTTAAACCTCTGCTTTTATATCGCCTCACACACCCCTGGCAATGAAATATTTTAATTCCATGTTTGCACTACTGTTGGAAAAAAGGAAAACTCTTGAATTATGTTACAGTTGAAGTGACAGTATGAAAGAAGTCCAGTTGGATCAGGTAGAAAGAATGAAAATACATGGCAAATAAAGCATATAAAAAAGAAAAAAAAGGTGGATTATGAATTGATAGGCTGAAGAAAGAAAAGAGGGACAGTGATGGATATGGTTAGAGAGTAAGGAAGAAAATGGTAAGTGTATATGAAAAGTTATACGATGGCAGTTAAATGATTGGAGCATGGGAGTAAGGGCATACAAGAGAGGGGAATGGAAATGAGAAATGCCAGGAACGGAAGCTGAGGAGCTCCATGGGACAAAGTCATGGGAGTTTTATTATTATTATTATTATTATTATTATTATTATTATTATTATTATTATTATTATTATTATTAAAGGGCTGTCAGATATAAATCTTGCCTATATCATATTGCATACCTACATTATTGGTAAAGGAGGAAACCAAGGTTGAGATGAATGTTGTAAATGTGGGGGAGAATAGAGGCAAAATAACATGTTTTTGGAATGCAACTGGAGAGAAAGAGTGTGTAATCAGGTATTTAAGTAAATATTTAATAGGAGATCATTTCATGGAGGAGAGAGACAAATTTATGTAAATAATGTTCAAAATGTAGAGGTGGAATAGATAATGCTAGCAACTACCATGTGTTTAAAGAGTCACACACTAGAAAGGAAAAAAACAGAAAAATAAACGTATTAAAGAGAGGGACTAGTAAGGCAATACGGACACATTGCATGATTACAGTGAAATACAAAGTCAGTAATGGGAAAGGATGGAATATTAATGAGAAAGAATGCAGATACGTTCTGGGTTAGAGATGGGGACATTACAGAAGGAAGGATAAGAAGATCAGTAACAGGGTTTAAGGTGAGAAAGAAATGGGAATAGAGATAGAAAGAGGCAGAGAGGATGCCAGAGTATAAAAAAACATGAATATCTAGAATAGATGAAGGAGACAAACAAGAAGTGGGAAGAAATAAGGACATTAACAATGGGAAGGAGCAATCAACAACTGATGTCACTTGCATGGTGACTTTTTTTTTTGGTTCTGCTGAAAATGCAGAGTAGCCTGAAATAGAATATAATGACAGCATTTATTTATAATGTACCACAAACAAAGATGTGATTTGGATGGCCCAAAAATGTGGATATGATTCTGGTAAAGCACTATAATGTGTATAGTACAAAGTGCAAAAAAATCAAAAGAAAAAATCCACTTTTTTTCCATGTTTCCCCTTGGTGATCTCTGTTGCACCTATCTGCATTGATGGCTTTGGTAATGCGCACTGAATACTACTATTTCTAAAGCATTTGTAGACAAGTCAAAAGGGCATTAAAGGAGAGTTTAACAGAGTTTCTAAGACAAAGATAAGCTTAAAGTGATGTGTCTGAGTGTAGGGGAATTATTGAATCAAGCAATCATTTTTTCATGAGGCTTTAAAGATAAACAGAACTGTAAATGCAGTCTATCTCTCTATCCAGAGAGAAGAATACACAATAAGATTTAATTTCCCTGGACACAGGACTTTTGCAGTTAATCGGCATTACATGTTGATTCATTATATGCTAACTTGTTACCACTGCTGAGATAGTCAAAGTGCTGTTTGAGGTGATTTGAGGTGACTGTGTATCCATTAATGCTGCAGTGGAAGAAAGTTTCTCTATCATAATATCTCTTATGCTGAACTACAGGCTGCCAACACAGTTAAAATCCATGGAAAAATCTTTCTGAGAGGAATCTTGAAGATAAATTATAAGGTATGTTTTACAGAAGCAAGATCATCTCAAAAAGCTTTACTTAGAATTACTTCTAAATTCTGATGCAATGCTTTTAGCATTACCGAGTGGGTTAATGAGGAACAAACTGAATAGCATTATCTTTGAAATGTCAGTTCTGTCTCTCTACATTTCCAAATTGTTCATTGACAACACAGAAATAAATGAACTGGGCGTTGAATTTATGAAGCTTAGCTGAGGGTGGGCTAACCTAATACTTTGTACTACAAAGTGTAACTAACTGACAGTTTGCTTAAAATGGGAAATACCCTTCTGTATATTGAGGTTATTTGTAAGCTTGTCTTAAAGTAAATTGAAAAGAAATATAGCACAAACTGAGATCAGAATATCAGGAGATATGCAGTCCAAGTTAGAAACATGAACATGCTGAAAATAACTTATGTAGTTGTTTATTTTTACCATCAGCACTTTAGCACTTCGTAATCATACCCTTCTAGAAAATTATTATTTTCTGTAACAGTGGCTATCCTATACCTGATCCCATACCTGATTCTCTAATAAGGCAAGCCATAGGAGCATAGGTAGCTAGGGAAAATCAGTAGAGATATTTTTTTGAAAGGCAGAAATGTATAATTTGTAAAAAAAAAAAAAAAAAAAAAAAAAAAAAATGGTGATCACTGACTCTCAGTTGAATGCCCTTGAAACACTTGCAGGGGTGGCTGGGGAAAGGTAGGATGAAAAAGTTAATGGCCATTTACTTTATCCCTGGAAGAGTGTTTGGTAAAACCCAGGGGTGGCTTGTGCTATTGGTCTGTAGGACTGCAGCCCCCCCCCCAGCTGTAAAAAAGTAAATAAAACAAAAAAGAAAAGAAAATAGAAGAGAAGAGAAAATAAAATAAAAAAATGCAAGTCCTGGAACAGCGCGCATGTGCACTCGCAGCATTCGGACTGTTGGTGAACCAGTCTGGAGTCTGGAGTATGCATACAGAATCCAGACTGTCTCCACCAGCAGTCCAGAGTATGAAGACAACATTCAACTCCAGATTTTCCCAACAGTCTATGCAATTACAACTGCATAGACTGGAAGGGGATCAGATTGCAATGTCTGCAGGCTGGTGCTCTCGCAAGAAGGACTAGGACGAGTGGTGCTCTCACGGGAAGGAAGGGATTTACACTCATGCAGAAAGGAAGGACTGAAGGGATTTACAACTCGGTGCGGGATTTTGCAGCTGCAGGGACTTTTGGATTTTGCTTTACAATGGCTTTGGCTCAGGTAGGGTGTGTGTGTGTGTGTGTGTGTGTGTGTGTGTGTGTGTGTGTGTGTGTGTGTGTGTGTGTGTGTGTGTGTGTGTGTGTGTGTGTGTGTGTGTGTGTGTGTGTGTGTGTGTGTGTGTGTGTGTGTGTGTGTGTGTGTTGTATGCATGTGTCTAAAAAGCTTTCAGTGTTTTGTACTAAAGTTTGTAGGAGCTTTCCATAAAGTATGCAGTAAATCATCTGCACTAGGAAGTCCCTGAGTTGCACTATCAATGATGGAAAGTTAGATTTGTAAAAGGCTAGTATTCCCTTGGCAGTAGCACCTTCACATTTATGCACTGTGGTACTAAGCTTTCTTCCCAGCTGTACAAAGCAACCTTCTAGCATGTGCTCTAACTACTTTTAGTAAACAGTCTGTGCTCGTTTCAAAGACCACTGTTCTAGAAATAGCCTCTGTTCAGGTAACACATCCCTTTGCCATCAAAGGAAAATACGTTGTCTGCTTTATTTTTATGACAGACATCATTTAGCATTACTTCTTAATGCCAGATATTAGCATAAAACAGGAACCCTTTTTTCCACAGAATTACACGTCTCTTTTTCATTTAAAGAAGCTATCTCTCTCTCTCTCTCTATATATATATATATATATATATATATATATATATATATATATATATTTCTCAAGAATTGTCAGTATTTTGAATTAACTGGCATTCCTACAAGTTGATAATAAGCAGTTTATGAACAGATAAAAAAATGGAGTGATGGTTCAGTTGTTGCTGAAAGCTTCATTTGTCACTGAGCAGTTGAGTTTTACTGGATATAATCTTAACCATCTTTTCTTTCTATGAGGTGACTTGCTTTCTTAGTTATTGCTGATACAGGAAAGCCAAGGTACAAGAGCTTTAATTCTAGGAGTAGGTCATTCAGGCGCGACAATGTCTTCACCTGGTTTTTAACACACAGCTCCATCTATCTTTATTACTCCATCAATGTCCAAATAAAGGTAATTCATAAACCTGAACATGGCATGTTGATTCTATCCCACTTTGAGGGAATGCTTTTCAGTTTTCAACATTACAGAGGAATTGTGGTACTGAAATCTAAACGTATAATAACTATTAAATTGGGAACTGTTGTTATGTACCCTTTATAAGTATACCTGCTTGAAGTAAATATTAAGAAAAATTACAAGATACATTTTAAAATGTTTTCTTAAAACTTCTATACATATAATCTGAAAGGTGAAAAGTACAGTTTTGGATAATACATAAAAAACATTGCCTTGCCTCTACACAAAGATAAATGTTGAATTATTGTTACGACAAAAAATGTTTCTTCTGAGCATTGCAGTTGAATTGTTGTGGTGTCTGAATCACTGCACAATTCCCTTATGTCATTCTTAATTAAACAGTGCATTTAGGTAAATACAAGATACAGATTTAACTTTATGAGTACAGAAAATAAGAAAAATTGGAGCATCTGAAATATTTCTGGAGGCTTCGCCTTCAGAATGACATAAATACACTAGTTACAAAATTGTATCATATATATTATAGAAAAGTTAAAAACGATACCAAACTGTAACTATAAACAAAAAAGCAAAAACGGCCACAGCAGAAGAACCAAAGCACGGACTTTAATGTAAGCGCTTTCGGTCGAGGTAATACCTCAACCTTCATCAGACAAATACAAATAACACAACCATAGAACATCCTTAAATATACAATGCATAATTAGAAAATAGGCACCAATTAACCTGTTAATTATTGTAACCTCTTAAAGCCGAAGACGTATAAAAAATATATATATTGTATTTATACTTCCCATACTAATTAGTATAACTTATTTTATATAAAAAAACATTTATGTATATATACAATATTATAATTATATTAAAACTATATTAAAACATTAAATCACCATTTTCTTTAAAAATGTTCTTACATTATAAAAAATTATTATTTTATGTGAACATTTCAATATTTATTAAATATTAGATGATGAATGTTGTTACACTAAGCTCTCCAACAAACCAGACTCATAATGGAAGTAAATTGCTATTAAATATATGAAAATTAAAAAACTATGTTACTAAATGTAAAAGATAACCATATATCTTAAAATCTAGGTTATCTTAAAAAACATATGTTTTTTATATATATACATATGTACCTATTGCACACTGTTTTAGTTTACGAATACACATATAACATAAAGCACACCATGTTTGAACTATTGTATGTATAATTTGTCAAACAATATAAGTTATTTCTTTAATGCCCTTAGTTTTAATATGCATTTAATCGATGCATACTCATTTAAACCTGGGGGAAGTTGGGCAAGTGTTCTGATTTGCCATAAAAGTTCTTGTTCTTCAAGCCATAGTTGCCATGGGCCCTCCCTAATACCTATATTAACTTGTTGTATGGCAGTAAATAAGAAATAGTGGTCTGGTTGTTCACAAATGTGCCTGGCAAGTGCATTATTTAGATCTTTCCGCCCAATGGCATAAAGATGTTCATACACTCTTTTCTTTAGTGCCCGCTCAGTCTTGTCTATGTAAAATGAAGAACATTTTACGCACACTGCCACATACACCACATTTTTGCTTTCACAATTGTACTTGCCATTAATCCGATAATTAATGCCATTAATGTGTACCTCGTTACCTGGGAGGATGTGTTTACATTGTGGGCACATCCCACACTTTGTCATGCCCACTTTCGTTCTTTTAGTTTTACCAGTTGTTTTTTCAACCAACTTTTTTAGATTGACCCCCCCCTCCTATACACAAACTTTGGCTTAGAGCCTACTGCTTTTGCCAAAAGTGTGTCTTCCAAAATGATGCTCCAATTTTTGTTAATGATGCTCCTTATGATATTAAAGTCAATACAATAAGTGAAAATAAAATTAATTTCAGGTGTCTGCCCTACTATTGGTTTTAGTGAGGTTTGCATACTACCCCCTCCTAAAAGTGGCTTAAAAAAGCCCACTTCTCTTTTCTGCAGCACCTCTGTCATGACTTCATGAATTAAAGCTTTAGGATATCCTCTCATAACAAATGTTTCACTCAAGTTTTCACATTCATTAACTAAATCCTGTTGGTCCGATGTCATTCTTGCTGCCCTAACAAATTGTCCCTTCACCACACTTCTCTTCTGGTGGAATGGGTGTCCACTTGAGAAGTGGAGAAGGGAATTTGAGTGGGTAGGCATTCTATATATTACAGATATGAATCTGTTATTAGATATGTCCTTACTCAGTTTGACATCCAAAAAATTGATTTCATTGTCTCCAATATTATAAGTAAATTGGAGAAAATTTGTCATCTTTGTAATACTGTCTATAAACTGCGGGATGAATTCTAATGGTCCTTTCCATAACAAGAACATGTCATCCTGGTATCTGTTATACCATGTGACATTTTCTTGAAATAACTCATTTTGAAATAAATAATAATGCTCCCAGTATGCAAGGACACTGTTCGCAAAACTGCATCCACATGGGGACCCCATGGCTATACCAGTCTTTTGAAGGTAATATTGACTCTTAAATGTTAAAAATTTATTTAAGAGCACAATCTCAAGAAGTATTTCAACCAAATTCATTTGTTCGTTAGTGGCTTTCTTACTCAGCATGAATTCCCTTGTCCATTCTATCCCCAACTGTTGTGGGATAATTGTATACAAATCCTTGATGTCAACAACTAAAAACTTAAGGTCTGGATTGAAAACCATCTTGTCAATTTGTTGCAAAAACCCCCAAGAGTCTTTGCAAATTTGAGACTCACTACTTAATAATGGTTTAAGAATACTATCCACCAGTTTGGCACATGCGTACGTGATGGAACCCCTTCCATCCACAATGGGTCTGAAAGGGGGGTTAATCAAGTTTTTATGAATTTTAGGTGTGCCAAACATGGTGGGAATCTTAGGTGCTGGCATGTCAAGATATTGTAACATGTCAGAATCTATAGTCCCTTGAATAAATAGATCATATAAAATACCTTTGATCTTTTTATAAGCCATGTGTATCTCATTGAGACTAGATTTCGAATAAGTGTCAGAATCAAGATGTTCTAATAACCTTCCATTGTAAAAGTATTCATCCATAAATACTAAACCCCCTCCTTTATCTGGCAACATCACTCTTATATTACATTCATTAAGCAAAGAAATAAATGCTAACTCTTCCTTAGAAATATTCACTTTCGTATTTTTAGGGATACTATGACAAGATAGTAATGTTCTTAAATCAATCTCACAAACTTTCTCAAAAATGTTTAAAGAACTATGTAATGGGGGATTGAAAACACTGGAAACTTTGTGGGTGCTGAGAAGGGAAGGCATGTTACCTAGTCTAAAAGCAAGGTTCAATTTACGAACATATAATTTCAAGTCTACAATTGTGTTCACTATGTTACATTTTTTATCTGGAACAAGAGTAAGACCTTTTGAAAAAAAGTCAATAAGTTTTTGTTCAATTGTAAGAACAGTATAATTGTAGATTTTGAAATCCCCTTGTTTGCTGGTAAGGATGATAGGACCAGATTCTTCAATAGTCTCTATCTCCTCCGTTGGTTCCCCTTCTTCCTTCTCTGCGATTTCCCCCTGTAATTGGATGTGAGTCGAGCCATCCCTCCTCCTGTGAAAACCCTGGTTATTATCGTTCATATTATGTCCACCATCACTCTGATTGTGGTTAGTATAACCACCATTGTCATTGTTAACATGAATACCTTGATTTCTAATACGCTCACTCCTTCTAATGGGTTGCGTGTCAGCATTCTCTGAAGCCTGCTGATTAGTTTGTGGCATAGAATCAAAAGTGGCATTCACATTTGTATCCCCCAACCTAGACTTGCCTAAAGGGGGAGGGGGGTACACTCTTTTGTTAGCATACTCTTTAACATCTCTGTCAATTTTCCATTTTTTATTCAACACAAGTTTATTAATGGATGCTTCAATGCTTGATAGAATCCTAACATAATCATACTTATACCTAATGAAATCTGAATGACCGTGTAAAAAAGATTCCAACTGTGTTAATTCCTCCAGTAATAAGTTCAATTCCATATTATAAAAGTTAATAAGTGACCTTAAGAATTCTGTGCCTTGCTTGTCAAACAGGACAAGTAACTCTTGATGAAATACTGAATTGTTAAACAGTCCAGCAGGGTAACGCCACTGGCGTAACCCTTTGGGAACGATTTTAAGATTGATGCATTCTTGGATGTATGAAACCTCTAACTGTAGCTTTCTGCTACGATATAATTTGTTATCAAAAATATTCAGTTTGTCAACAAATGAAGTAGTAGAACTCAGACTCACCAAATTATCTTGACCATTTTCTACCCCATTATTCGTGTTATTGTGTAAACTCGTAAAAAAATCTTTCTTAGCAAGAAAGTTAGCCACTGTAGGTATTAGCGCTGGTTCGCTTGCCACGTTTGATGTAACATTCACATTAGATCTAATCCTGTTCGTAACTGTATCTCCAACAGTATTAGAATTTCCGAAAATTAGATTTCCCGTAGCTTGCGTTTCATTAACCTCATTAATATCTCTAGCTTGTTGTCCTGGCTGAATGGATCCAGTTAGCGTGCTATTCAGCATGTTGTTAGATGTAGTACCAACAGTGTCCCCTGGTATTACCGGCTGCGAAGCACTAATGTTGCCCCCAGGTACAACCGACTGCGAGGAAGAACGGTTCCTGGTTACACATTCGTAAACTTGTTGAGTTAAATTATCCACTTTGGTTAGTAGCATATTAACCAAAGCTGTAAGGTCCATCGGAGAGTCATTCCTCTCACTAGCATTGTCCTCAGTGTTACGAGAAGTGTTTCCGTTACGCTGGGTGTTAGAGAAAAGAGTGTATGAACATCTTTATGCCATTGGGCGGAAAGATCTAAATAACACACTTGCCAGGCACATTTGTGAACAACCAGACCACTATTTCTTATTTACTGCCATACAACAAGTTAATATAGGTATTAGGGAGGGCCCATGGCAACTATGGCTTGAAGAACAATAACTTTTATGGCAAATCAGAACACTTACCCAACTTCCCCCAGGTTTAAATGAGTATGCATCGATTAAATGCATATTAAAACTAAGGGCATTAAAGAGATAACTTATATTGTTTGACAAATTATACATACAATAGTTCAAACATGGTGTGCTTTATGTTATATGTGTGTTCGTAAACTAAAACAGTGTGCAATAGGTACATATGTATATATATAAAAAACATATGTTTTTTAAGATAACCTAGATTTTAAGATATATGGTTATCTTTTACATTTAGTAACATAGTTTTTTAATTTTCATATATTTAATAGCAATTTACTTCCATTATGAGTCTGGTTTGTTGGAGAGCTTAGTGTAACAACATTCATCATCTAATATTTAATAAATATTGAAATGTTCACATAAAATAATAGTTTTTTATAATGTAAGAACATTTTTAAAGAAAATGGTGATTTAATGTTTTAATATAGTTTTAATATAATTATAATATTGTACATATACATAAATGTTTTTTTATATAAAATAAGTTATACTAATTAGTATGGGAAGTATAAATACAATACATATATTTTTTATATGTCTTCGGCTTTAAGAGGTTACAGTAATTAATAGATTAATTGGTGCCTATTTCCTAATTATGCATTGTATATTTAAGGATGTTCCATGGTTGTGTTATTTGTATTTGTCTGATGAAGGTTGAGGTATTACCTTGACCGAAAGCGCTTACATTAAAGTCCGTGCTTTGGTTCTTTTGCTGTGGCCGTTTTTGCTTTTTTGTTTATAGTTACAGTCATATATATTATAAATAATTGCAATGATTGTGTCATCTTGCTTTTAATGTGCTTGTCTGTAATGCCTTCCTTGCAATTTTTTTTGTATCCCAGCTGCAAGTTTGTTTGTTTTTTTTTTTTTTTTCAAAATCTACTATGTTCTGTTGTAACCCCAGACTGAACCTTAGAAAAGGTCCATATGAATCAATGTTCTACCATTGTCATTGTTAGCATACAAACTAACTAATGCTAGTATTTTGAAGTGGCCAGTATAGTTGTTTTTAAGTGATAATTAGAAATGTGTCTTCTGATTTACACATGTGTGTGTGTGTGTGTGTGTGTGTGTGTGTGTGTGTGTGTGTGTGTGTGTGTGTGTGTGTGTGTGTGTGTGTCTGAAATGCCCCAGTTGCTATACACTGGTGGCTAGAGAGAACTCTGTATACATGGCGGTAGGTAGTCAGGCTTGAACCCTGTACCTTGGGTAGAGGTAACAACAGCCTGAATTCCCTCCCCACCACCATTTGTTAAAAATTTGCAGATTTTTGCCTCATATTTGTTGTGTTCTGTTCCTCATAAAATCTGTGGTTTCTGCATTTCATTTTTTTCTTACATAGTTGATGGTGCAGTGGTAGCATCATTGCCTGACAGCTGCAGGTTCTCTGGTTAGATTCTTGGCTGGGGTGCCTTCTGTGTGGGGTCTGCATGTCCTTCTTGTGCTTGTGTGGGTTTCCTCTAGGTGCCCTGGTGTCCTCCCAACTTACAAAGACATGTGTCTGGACTGTTTCTCCCTGGGCCTCTGCTGAAAATTGGCTTTTGTTGCAAGTCAGACTTTCCTGCTTATCAAATGTTAAATAAATTAAAATGACAGGCGTTTGAATTTCAGACTTCATATTCTTCAGAAAGTACATGGTAACAGAAAACCTTTTATTCTAGCAATTTTCTAAGTTTATAAGATGGATATTTGAAATTTGTCCCTATTTTGGGGAATGTATTCCCCCATTATTGGCTTCATCCATTTTTTTTTGTGCTAAGGTTGAGAGCTATGGTGATAATTGAATTCACTGAATATGTTTGGGGGCCGTATTCCCCCATTATTGGCTTTGTTCAAGTGTTTTGTGCTAAGAGGTTGACAGCTATGGTGAGAGCTGAATTCACTAAATGGTAGCCATTTAAGTTTCAGTCTTCCTCCTTTTCACAAAACAGCTGATTTGGTATAGTGGTATGTTGCTCTGACTGTTTTGCACATGGTCCTGGGTTCAAGATTTTGCAATAAAATATATGGTGGTATTGCAGCATTTTATTCTAGCAACTTTCCAGCATTATACAAGCAATATTTAAAATGTGTCCCTGGTTTTTGGGCTTTTGTCCCCCCCAATAAATGTTGGCTTTTTCCAGATTTCTTGCTCTGAGGTTGAGAGGTATGAGTGTCAGAGCCATCACCATCAGCCACAGACATTTCAAATTGTGACATACTTGCTGCACTCCACTCCCCCATCTAGTGACTCTGGATGCCTCCAAGCAAGGCAAGGAGCAGTTATGCAATGTAAGTGTGCAGAGTATTCCCCCATCCAAGGTAGACACAAGTACGACAGTGGCTTTTCATCTGTCCTTTATTTTGCAGAATGTTCTGGTTTTCTGTCATATTTAATAGTTTAATAGTTGAACTCTTCAGTCTGACTCTAGAGGTATCACCTTCCAAGATCTAGTTATTTCTTTAATTTTACTTAACAACTGAGTGAAAGATGCCTTGATGGCAGTACAAGTGACCTCCCAAATCAGACTCCAAGGTACTTAATGTATTGGGAAGCCAAGAAAAAGATGCAGAACTGAATGGAATTATCCTATGGGAACAGTATATATCTATATGCCATAGATTTTTCCCTATTATTTTTGTACCCTGAGTCAGCAGTTCTGCCTCATAATCATTCAACTAAATCATGACCTAATCTAAGTAATGTGATGCCTTTGATTAGGTCCTTGTCATAGTTCATCCCTTTAACCCAGAGCTGCAGAGGTCAATGAACAGATGTTAAAATACATTGCAGATAATGCAAACTTGACAAACTCCTCTTGCAAGAGAAAATGAGTTAAAAAGACTATGAAGAGTTTTGTCTCTTACTTGAGAACTCTGATAAATCCCAAATATCAGATTTATCAAATAAGGTGGGACCCAAAATCGAAATAATGTAAACTACTCGGTCAAATGTATTTTGTGCTATTCAGACTAAGAAATGCTAGCCTGTCTTTGCCCTCCTGAGCTTTAAACATGACCAAGACTGTTTTTAGGATATTGTCAAATGTATGGCATCTTCCTATAAGTTTATGATATATTAATTTGCATACTTACTTTCGTGGTCTCACCATATGTAAGTTCATAAAAAAGGTATAATGATTATTGTGAATAGATATAAGCCTGTTGAAGGATGCCAAAGGAGGATCCTCATCCTCTTTGTAGCTCACTACTGTTACAGTAGTGTGATGGCATGTGGAATTGGGCCTCAACATCTCAACACATGATTGAAAAGTATCAAGTGTCCGTGTTTACTCGCCAAAATTAAACAGAAGGCCATCATGTCCTGGTGTCCTTTTCCATGTTTGTGTTTAACTACTGCCTTAAATTCCTTAATCGAAACAGCTGCCACTGATCTATTAACCTGTTTGATAGTTCAGCTAGACAAATTCCTGTACCTTAAGATGAGTTGACTCTTTCAATCAGCACTTCATGCAAACTGGTATAATGCAGACAGAAAAATATCTAAAATGTCTACTGGAAATATTTTTAGATCTCAAGACAGTGTCTATTGAAGTTAACATAAATATTTTCACATTTTGTTACTGAACCCTCATGGTCAGCATTTTCTGATACTTAGGCAAATGTTTAAAGAAAAAAATCCTTATATATTCCCTAAAAATCAAATCAGCTGCCTCAAAACCCATCAGTAACTGTGTGTAACAAATTATTTGATGTCTGATGTCTGCACCTGTATACAGGCTCTTTTCATATAGACACACTTTTGCTATAGTTCTGTCAATATATCTTACGTACAAGTCTATATGTCTTTATGTAGAATATATTCTTATTTGCCAATATTCTGCTTAAAATATCACACTTATCCAAAGACTCATTCCCCTCCTTCACATATCCAAAGTCATTTTGCCTCAAAAAGGCTGTGTATCAGTCTTGGGATTACTCAGTCCACAAATAATAAACAAGAAATCTCCAGAGTTCTCATATGCTGCATGTGCCTGCCAATCAAGTTTTAACTCTAAAGGGGCATGATCTAATGCAGATTCTGTCTAGATGTGACAAATACCTTGTAGAGTTAATACTGAAGCTTGGTATCCACTCTGTCAATCATATAAGCCCACAACATGCATGTCCACACATTTCTCTATTTGCGGAATTCTATACTATCCTAGGATGTCCTGAACATCTAACTGATATGTGATGTAGTTCCCATTTCCCATATAAATTGTAACCCCTTCCTGAAATGCTAGGTGCATCACCGTAATATTTCTAAATTCCCCTGATTAAACCAGGAAGCGAAA
Organism: Protopterus annectens; assembly: GCF_019279795.1. Taxonomy (NCBI): domain Eukaryota; kingdom Metazoa; phylum Chordata; order Ceratodontiformes; family Protopteridae; genus Protopterus; species Protopterus annectens. The sequence goes on from NC_056725.1 coordinate 282,537,832, forward strand.
CTTAACAAAGCAGTGTGCAATTATTCCAAGGTATAAACATTTAAGGTCATCAAACCTCCATTAAGAGTGTATTATGGAGTCGTATATCTCAAACAAAGGCAATTTAAAGAAAACAACCCTGGTCTGCCTACTTGTATGAAATATTACAGCTATGCTCCTGCTCATAGGCCTCTCAACAGTTTATTACATTCCCTTTCATTCACCTTAACCATTATGCTGCTTTCCAACATAAACCGATGACATTCATTAGCATCTATACTCTTACACATCCGTAAAATACAGGGATTTGCCTTCTTGGGTCTGTTTCTATCCTCAGTTTGTCTGTTTAAGATTAGCTTCCATACCTGAAACATGCGTTTTAGAGATTTATTTTCTTGTTGCAATACTTGAGTTACATGAGAATATTCAGTTAGTGTTTCATTACTCTTTGTGTTCCTTATGGCAGCTGGCTGAATGCAAACATTGAACCACCTGTTACCTTTTAGATCACTGGAAATATAAGCTCCAGCACTGCTAAGAATCATCTTGAAACAGTTTATTCAAGTTAATCTGATAAGTGCCAAGAGTGTGCACTTCAGATGGGACGTCAGCTGCAGATGATGAACTCTCTTCCACAGACATTTTCTGTTTATCTGCCACATTCCTTTTAATTTTTCTGGCTACAAAAAGTGCTTATACTAGAAAAAGGTTGAGTATATTTGACATAAAATGAGCTTTAACATCAAAACATAAATGGCGTCGACCACAGAGCCATGTAGCCTCTCAGACTGCCACATTAGAAGTGATGGATTTTCTATTACGACTTGACAACTCACTGTTGAAGAAATGAATTCTGCTGAAACCATTTATAAAACACTACATTCTTCCTCAGAAAGACAGATTAATGTTCAGCCTTCTGGTGAAGCCATACTATATAAAATATATCCGTAGTGCATGGACCATGATAATTACTCCCAGATATCTAAAAAATGACAAATCAGTTAGGTGCTTCAAAAAGTATGACACATGTTCTTAACAAATGTTAAGTATCCCCTGCTTCAATTGCTAAGAACTCGTATCATGCTGCGCAGTTAAACCTTCCAGTACTGACCAGCAAATAACAGTGGCAGAATGAAAATCAGATTGGTTTCTTCTTGCTGTCTGTGCCACTAATGTGTCTCTGACTTTTTCCAATATAACTGAATCTCTTACACTGTCTTTCTGACAGTGCTTGCTAAGTGCTTTACAACTCTGAAAGCCAGTAAAACACTTAGCTACCCCCACCCCTGTAACTAGTAGTACATGGAGCAGATAAAGCAACATGCAGTACAAAGCCTATCATACCTCTTAACTATGTGTTCTTAACGAATGCTAAGATTCACGTCTTGAGCTTAACTCTTGAGGTAAGTTTCTTGGCATCCATCTCTCAAACACATCCTAATCCAGTTATGATCAGCGACCTGCTCATAATCTTCTATATTTTTATCTGATAAAGGTTGAAAAAGTAGCCAGTAGTTCAAAATAATAACTCCCATCTGGAATATATGTGATCTAAGAGAGTTACAGATGCAGATGGCAGAATGCAGTCTGAACAGGGAGGGTGATTTGGACAGCTAATGACTAGCTCTCCTTATTTGAGACAAAACCTGTGTTTTTTGTACTGTCCACAACCTGCATGAAAATGCTACAGGCTTAAAGTGAGCAAACAAGCAACAGAATTGATATCATATATGAATGTGCAGAGTGGAACTTATTTAGAAGAGCACATGCTCACCTCCTACACGTGTCTTTGCATGTTAGACATGAGGAGGTGAGACAGTAAACAGGACAAAAGAAAGAGATAAAGCACACCATTCAATAAGACAAAGTTGGAGGTTTACTTTGCAGCATCTGCTATACAAGAAATAATGACTAAGATACTGAGCAATGGATAGACACTCAGACATTATCACTTATACTGATGTTCACATAAATGCTGTCTAGTTCAGTGATTACTTTGTTTTTAAGTTCAGGCATCATTTTAGAAATAGATATTAATATTTGTGAACAACAGATTATAGTTGTGAACTTCATAATATTGGCATTGGAAATTAGAAGAGATGTATTAGTTTCTATAATATAATAAATTGATGGTTTTAAACTATAATCATGGTTTTAAGTCAAACAGTGCTAACCCAGAATTGCCGTTTGAAAATGTGTAATATAGTTACATGGTTCACCACTTAACTAAACTTGAATTTGTAACCATTTCATTGATTAGATCATATTCATTGAATACAAGGGTTCTAATTATTAACACTTAGATACTCTGCATACTTTAAATGGGAATTCTCACAAGTCAGGGATAAGGAAGCATGGAGTGCCCAGGGAACTTACATTATTGGATGCGGTGCTTCCTCTTAAGTGATGATAGAGATGATAAAAAATGACTATACCTATTTATTGGGTGTGTTGCTGAAGCCCCTGAAGTAGAAGACTGATAAGATGGCATAAATTCCTTCTACAAGATAAGTACATACAAAGGTGACAAGGATCAGAGTTTTACTGCTGATGGAAATGTTAAATATTTTAAGATTACAGCCAAAGCATTCACAAGAAGATGTCGTGGTCTATTTGTATAGATATTACTAAGTTTTCACCACCCTGCTGTGATAGTTTCGGGAAAGACAGGATCCTCAAAATGTTAACTGAGTTGCTGTTCTATAAGATTATTCTGATAAAGGTGATTTGCAGATTTTATAGTCAGCAAAGAACAAATCATTACTGATGAAAATGAAGGTAAGCAAATCCAAACTGCTAGCTGTAGCACATTTTGCCTCTGTCTACCCAAATGAAGTAATATTTCTCTGCAGAAAAAATAAATCTGTGATTGATGAATCTCTACACTGACTCTGTTCACATGTTAAAGCAGAACTTACTGCTACTGGAAACTTACATATTCACTATATTCTGTCTAATAACATTGTCATTTGTCATTTTCCAAGCACTGCATCTACGTGAAGCGATCCAACTGATCTTTCACGTAATCTGAATTAATGAAGTCTTGTACTGTAAGATTGTACTAGATTTGATCTGTGCAATCAGTGATAAAAAGTAAAGTGATATCAGTTGTTGTTGGTAATGTCAACAGTGACCACCTGCCAGCACAAGGTGTGTTCATAAAAAAATCAAAAAGGAAAAGAAAGACAGCTTTTCCTGAAATGCATATAAATTCATCATTCAGGTATGCAACTCTGCCTTAAACTCCACTGCATTGTGTCTGCATTGCAAGCTTCTCTTAGATGAAACAATTGCTTCAACCAGTATCATTTTCCTTATTGACTTAAAAACACTACAGCATCTATGAAAGAAGATCATATTGGTTCTACAAACTTCTTTTATTTTCACCTAGCATTACATAATCACTGCCTTATTATGGACCACAGATGATTTATTTAGTATAGAACTAGATCTCAGCAAAGTTGAGACTGCATGTAATCAAGTATAGCATATTATAATACATTGCAAGAAGACCTTGTGATCAGCAGTATCTGAATATTAACAGTCCAAAAAACCTGTAGAAATGTGTCAATTAAATCATTCTTCCAGGACGACCTAAAACATCCTCCAATTTTTAACATGTTAAAGGTAAAGGTATTGCAGATCCTTGCTATGTCTCTCTCTGTTCGGAATCTGTGCTCCAAAACTAATAACAACTGTCCAGTGGGCCTGTACTTCTCACTTTCAAAATATTAGAAAATATGTGCATCAACAGCTCCTTCAGTAAATATCTGAATTAAATGTTATTTCCAACAATAAATACATCTCCAGGCTTTCTGTTGACAATTATACTACTCTATTGAATGTGGTAAAAAAATGTGCATTATAAGTTAGTTGATGACGACGACCATATCGGTGCTGCCTTCCATAAATTCTCCAAGTGTATAACACTGCTCAGCATTCTACGTTTCTGAATATTCTGAATTTTCTTAGTTTCACGCTGAGAGCTACGTGACGTTTTTCATACTTTCTGTTTGAACTTTTGCTACATGGTCATATTGAGAGATCTTAAGGTGGACTGAAGAGATTTTTCCTTTTCTTCCTGTTAATGACTGGGGTTCCTCAATTATCAGTGCTAGAATTTCTCATCTTCACTATCTTTGTGAATGTCAAGGCCAATCACTGCGGAAGCAAGAGGATAATTGGCTGATGGTTCCACAAATATTCTTTCTTATTATTGTTTTGGAACTACTAATTTTAATCTGCAAGTGTTTCCTCTCCTTGCAAACATGACATCTCATTAGGGCTTCGTTTACATGCCTCTAAATAATCAATGGCATAAGCACCTAAACTAAGTATTAAATTTCCAAGACTTAATACCATAACAATCCATGGCATTTGCTTCACAACTACAGTTAATCAGATCAGCCAAGTCTCAATGAGGACGTGATATCTACAAAGTTGTATGGTTGCTTCAGTGGTAACTAATTAAAAACATGATCTGCAAATGAAAAATGCTGTCAAAAACATCAGCCAAAAATTTGCAGTGTCACATAAGGCGGAGTATCACTGTTACAATCAGGCTGGCATAGGACACATAAATTGACTATCTTCCCTATTTTGCTCAACTAACCTACTTCCTGCACACAAGGTTGTTAGCTCACCCACAACAAAAACTAGAACAGGCATATAACAGAAAATTTACATATTATTTTGGTCAATAGGGTAGGACCCACCATTGCCTGTCAATGAGGAATGTTTTATAGGAAGATCCCCTTTACCACATAACTGTAATTTAATCATGTTTTGCCCATAAACTCTTACAACTCTTCCTTATTCTAGGCAAATTAGTAGGCATTCTAAAAGAAAGAAAAAAATAGATTCAAAACTTCAGTTTCCTGGCCCTGTTAACAAACTCTGAAATGAACTCCTGAAAAACATTGAGTGCTTCTTATCAAAAGACCAAATATCAAATCCTTGCAAAAAGCTTACCTGTAATATAAGTCATCTTACATTTCTTTTTTTCTTTTCTTTTTTTTTAGATCGAGTTTTAAAACAATAAATACACAAATCAGTTATAAAACAACTATTTACATAGGTCCACAGCTGATCAATAATACATCACAGTAATACATCAACAATTAATATTTTTAAGCAACTCTTTAAGTTTAAGCCAACATTTATATGAATGTGTAATATTAGAAGTTCTCAACTGTATAGTATACAATTCACTACTGCAAACAATGGTTGCCACACAAATAAATTCACCACTAGAGGGGGGTAACCTTACTTTTCCAATTTTTACAATTACTTTTTCTGGCTTTAGCAAGAAAAGACTCCAGCATTTAAATCTGTTTGATTTATACATAATTCTAATTTTGCTAGGAGTGGCAAAAGCCCTGTGTAAACATTTCCAAGTGAAACATTTTCAATAAAATGAAGGCATAGTTTTATCTGTAGATTTTAATATTAATTTCTTGTATTCTTCAGATAAGTCTTCATTATTAATTTTTTGTGGAGTAGTTCCAATATGAATTGTCTAAATATGTAAAACAGATATGATTCCGTTTTCATTGCATTATTATTGATAGTTATTAAGAATTCCAATAATCGGGTGAACAATTTCTTATCTAAGTTAAACATCTGATTTACCACTGTGTTCACAAAATCTCTAAATATTTGTATAATTAACCAGTTCTCAGAGTCTTGGTCATATCAGTACCATTTAACAATTTATGCCAATAATTACTTTATTGTTTCAATACTAGCATTTTTGTTGAAGTTATGAGTTTCTAAGTAGTCATTTGAATATGGAATTGGAAACTTAAAAAATATTAACAGGGGGATTTAATAAACCCTACATGGTAATTTTCCACCATGTGTGCATTGCGCCATGATATTCATATGGCCACAGCAAGATTTAGATATAGTAAGTACCATGTATAGGCGTGCACCCCTGTGCAAACAAGGTAAACACTGTGGCATGCTAATTTACCAATCCAACACAGTGGAGCTATTCAACAAACTATAAATAAATCAGCCATGTAGACTCTGTGCTAGTTTTTCCTCCATATTCCAAAAAGTTTGGAATAGAGCCATAGAATGAATTCTACAGACAGAATGTTAGGAGCTGCTGCTGCTTTAATTCATTTGTATGTGCTACAGACTGAAGCCAATGCTGCTGCTAACAGACCTAGGCTGAGAAGGAGAAGAGTTTTCAGGCCCCATTTAACGTTTCACAACCTACATCACTTGAAAACTGTAGAGTGCTACAGGCTGGATAGTAACACACTACAGGTACTCTGCAGCCTCTATCATCCTCAACTCAGAGCCAAAGCCTACCTAGGGGAACCCATCCAAATGTGGACAAATGTATGTGTAGCACTTAGAATCTTTGCTACAGGTACCTTTCAGAGATCAATAAGTGACATTCTGGGGGTGGCAAAGGCACCAACATTTGGATCCTCCACAAGTTCCTGAATGTTATACTCCAACATGCCAGTGACCACATATATTTTTCCTGTAGTTCTGAGGAGATGGCCAGAAATTTGCAAGAGTTCTACTGAGTAGCACACTACCCTGAAGTACTGGGTGCCATAGATTATACACATATAGTACTTAAGGCACCACCCAAAGAACAGGGTAGGCTCTACATAAATAGAAAGGGCTACCACTCTATCAACTGCCAAGTCATGTGTAATGCCAAGGTAATCATCCTGAATGTGTGTGCTGCCAATCCTGGCAGCTACCATGACTCACATATCTGGCACACCTCCCAACTGTACCAGATGTTTGCTGGGAGGGGTATGCCACAAGGTCATTTACTGGGGAATGCAGGCTCTGCACTGAAACTATGGCTGATGACACCCATCAGAAATGCATACACACCCAAGGAAAAACACCATAAAGGGCAAACCCTCAAACCAGAATTATCACAAAGCATGTGTTAGGGCTGCTGAAGTCATGGTTCCACTGCCTAGATACATCTGGGAGTAGCTTTGCGGTACAATCCATGGACAATTACAGAAATATTCAAAGTATGTGTCATGCTGCACAGCAACATCCTGAAGAAAGAGCTTCATCAAGATCAGCAAGGGGAAGGGGCACACATCCCATCAACAATGCCAAGGTTGACACAGCCACAGGCAGATGAGGAGTCAGAGGGGGGAACCACCAACTGTCGTGGGAGTAGGAAGACATAGGCATGCTCAGTATGCCCTTACATTGGATAAGAGACAATGCATAATGCACTCTCTCATCAAGTACAGGCCTAAAACAGTCTTCCTACACACATACATATAATAACATTGATGCTAGGCAACATCACACAACCTTTACCTCCTAAGGTATTGGCTGTGTACTGCTTGCATCAGACAGACTTAGCTCTAAACTACAATCATGTCAACTGCTGCATTTGCAAGGTAAGTCTCGAACCTGCAATGTATTGTGCAATAATATGAATAAGTAGCATATCCTTGTAGTTCACTAAGTGGTACTGTAAGCAAGTAAAAGGTGGGAGATTGGTACTGAAATTATCTTAACATGTGACAGCAGAGTATGTGTGAATTATATGTGTTCATTATTAAGTATTAGGCCTCAGGCATCAAAGATTCACACAGTCATACCCCTCAAAATTAGTGATGGTCACTGTGTGGCCCAGTTTAGCACCATATATTTGTAATGAAAAATCAATAAAGACAGAAGTTAGACTGTACTGATACACATTGTGGTCTCTGACTTCACAACTCTCACAAGATCATTCACAATAAATTTGGGAAATGTTGATGCTATCAATTGTGTAAATTTCCAAGGCCAATATAAAGGAAAGGTACAATTACCAGTTCAACATCACAAATGCAGATATACTAAGTACTTTAAGTTAGCTATGCACCCTGAGCATCAGACACAAAGCTGTTGTATCGCTAAATCCAAAAGATAGGAAACAGGGACATGGCACAGTTATCATCATTTGCACAGGGTTTTGTGTGGGGGGATCAGGAGGCCTAGGCTGACACAAAAGGTCAGCAAGTGTGTGTGAGTAAGAAAGAGAAGTAGGCAGACATCTGGATAAACCAACAGATGGCCAGTGAGACAAAATTAGTTTTAATCTGCATGGTTGAACCATGTAACTGCTGTGTGTGTGAGTGTGTGTGTGTGTGTGTGTGTGTGTGTGTGTGTGTGTGTGTGTGTGTGTGTGTGTGTGTGTGTGTGTGTGTGTGTGGGTCTATAGGGGTCCTCTAGATGAAACTGGTGTGAGTGTCTGCATGAACACAGCCAACCTCCATGCTGGCTCTACATCTTGGTTTGTCAGACATGTGTGAGTCATGCATGGTAGAGGTGGCAATTCATTGTTGTCATCCCTGCCCACGAGAACTGGCTCTGCCAGGAGTTGCAGTTGCATATCCACACCCACGCTCAGATGCACTGCTGCTACCTGAACTTGACTGATGTCTTTTGGATGAGCTCCGTTCATGGGGACACCCAGGAACACAACCTAATAGCCTGCCATGTCTGGGTGTGGACAGCACACTCACTGCTGAAGCAGTTGAAGTACAGCCATTATGGGAGTGTGATCAAGCAGGGCCACATTGACTAACAGCAGATGATGTGGCTGACCTACATCCATGAGGATGCTTTTCCCCTCCCAGCAGATGTTCCATTACATCTCAAAAAGAGAAACTGAATGTATTCAATTAATACTAGTGGGCGTCATGCAAACTTGCTAAGCAGCATTGGGTGGTGGTTAACAGCGAGACCTTAAGAATGAGTAGCAAAACAGGGAATGCTATGTATCTAGTCCTGTGGCAGCAGATGTAAATGCAAGGCTGGAGTACAGAAGGTCATGGGTTCTAGTACAGGGTATGTAATCTTTCTTTTTTTTTTTTTTTTTTACTTTTGTGACATTGCAGTATATAGCAATAAACTGCAACATAGACAAGTGTTTTCTCAATCTTGTTGTGACAACAGGTTTAAGTGTAGACCTGCCACGCACATGGTCATGGGTTCTAATATAGGACATTCCATACTCTTTTACTGTTGTTCCACTCCTATTGTATTCACTCTCACTTATAACACTTTAGATAGTGGACCTTATATTCATTATATGCATGAAAGATGAGACACTATTATTGTGTCACTTATGTATTTATTAATCTAGCTATGTATTATCACATTTATTATCAGATATATGCCTGTGGGTATAATGTGTACTAAGTTCCTGTAAGTATAATGCTACTATGCACACTTGCATGGCTTTCACATTTGCCTAAGACACCTAGACAACTGCATGTACATCCAGTAGCCTGGCAAATGCAATTGCAATTATTTAATTCCTCACTACTTGGCACTGCTGCTCTTCTTTTATCATCATGCACATGCATTGAGCGGAAGTGTGCACTGCCAAGCAATGCATTTGCATGATGGTAAGCAGAGTGCAGCAATGGCAATCAGTGTGTGCACTCCAGCAAATGTGATAAGTAGAATTGGTGGGAAAGCATCAGTCTCCATTGATCTTGATCCATGGTAGACATGGCAGGCATTTGTGGTGAAGGTGCCAGGTTTAGGGTACAGAGGAGGTGTGTCCAGGAGTTCAGGATATTCATTGGACTCTTAGTTAAGGACCACAACCTAAGGCTTCTACAGGGGGAGTATTCTAGCTCCCTGTACAAGTCTGAGGCTTGTGATAGCTTAGCCTGGGCTGTACCCAGTGCCACAGGTATCCCCCACACTGAAGAGCAATGTAGGCATCATTTCAATGACTGATGGAGGAAAAAGGCAGATACCCTTGACCACTGGATTGAGAAATTTAGGACTGAGGACATCTCACACCTGTGTGATTATCAGTTACAAAGAGTACTTGTAGGACTTAAGAAAGTTAAATATAGTCAAAACTGGTATGCATAATGGTGTTCTGTTCTTTTCTGTTTTTCCAGAGCTGCCAATGACCAGGAGTGCAATGTCAGAGCCCACAGAGCCAGACTGGTGAGAATATGGGAAGCATGCGATATGTATGCAGCAGAAGACTAGTGATATTGTAGCATTAAAAGTTAAATATAGCTGTTTGTGTAGTTTATACAGTTGTATCAAATTGAGCATGTGTATTCTAACTGTAAAAGCAAATATGCATGCATTAGTCTGTAGCACAAACCAAGATTACAATATTAGACTTTAGTCAGAGGTTGTGGGTTCAAATACAACCCTTCACAAAAACACAATACTGTTATTTCTTTAATAATATTTATATTAAATTAAAACCTCTATACCAGTAGCACAAATGCCCTGCTCTAAACTATAATCGGTATAACTGGAACAATTATAGTATAGTGTGCATCTGTTAGGAGGTGGTAGTCTAAAATGTAAAAGTTAAGATAGTATACTCAAATAATTGTATTACTACATTGTATGTCACATATGAAGGTACTAATCTTATGTCTTTTTTTCCTTTCACCCCAACCCTTGCCTCTCTTTATTGTATTTTTATTTTATTTCATATTATTTACAAAAATATTTTGTGTCATTTTTTTATTTTATTTTATGAATTTTTTTAAATTTTATTTGTATGTTATTTTCTTTTTTTTTTTTTTTTTGGAAAAAAATATAATTTTATTTCATTTTATTTTATATTTATTTTATTTTTATACATTTTTTTTTTACGTTTATTAATTTATGTGTCATTGAATTGTATCCATGTCATCCATGTGTACCATATCACTTAATGCTTCGCAGCACAGCGGGGTAGGCCAGTCCCAATTGATGCACCTGCCCCCTCCTGCACAGGCTCTAGCACCAATGTCCAGCATGTCTGGGAACCAACCTGGCAGCACTGCCTCTGCTGCCCGTGCACTACCTGCACCCCTCAGGTAGTCCTGCCACAGAAGCTGGTCCAGTGGTACCCTCCTGGACCAGTGATGGAGATGGTGATTTGATCACACACATCAAGTTGCCAGGGATGGTGCATGGGGTTGTGCACCGCAAAATCAGTGCATGCCTACACTGGCTGAAGAGGCTGCTCTCCGTCATTTTGCTTAGTACTAGGAGGAGAAATTAAGCATTCCAGTCACTGGTGAAGTGAGATGACAGGGGTGACAGTCCAGTGGGTGAGGACTCAATTCTCATTGTCACCCAGCTTGATCACCCTGGGCTCTGGATGCTCCCACCCTCACCCCAATCATGGTGTACCCCAAACTTTTCTGTCCATCACCATCCCTGTCTCTTGTCGTGTTTGTCTTTTCTGTTTGCAATTGCTTCTTCACCTACCTAACTTACCTGACCCAGGCATACCTACATCCCTTCCCCAACATTCCTCTCTCTCACAAATAAAACACAAATGGGCACCTGTCCCACAAAAAAAGTGTCCCATACATAACTCTCCATTTTGCACATGCGTATTCTTGACACACTTGATTCAGTCAAATTGGTTATACAACATGTTTGTGCTGTGGTCACCCCTCTCTCTGGAGGTCATAGTCCAAATTCAGTTACTATTTTGTACATACATTTAGCTTACACTGTTAAAGAAATGGATAGCTATGGTTCTTTCCTACCTCCATCCTGCACATTCCTGTCTTGCTTTCCCTTTGTTCTTCCCCCTGTTTGCTCCCCATTTCATCACTTTTCTATCTACCACAGTTTAACACCTTTAATCTGGTCAAAAAATAGAATCACATACAGCATAAGCAAGTTCCTGGAAAAGCAATGCATCCCTTTATATTTTGGGCTCCATGTTTTTGCAGAGTTACGTATCATGCATCAATGGCGAGTGGCAGAAAACAGTTGTGACTACCTCTGCACAATGCTGCTTAACACCTTTGCACTAGGCCAACACACAGCAACACATCTCTTATAAACAATTCATGTTATTGCATTATCACTCTGCAATGAAAAGTATTTTAAAGAATTAGATACACTTGTATTCGAACCCTGTACCATCTGGGCAAAAAAAGGAATATATCAATGCATTAACACATGCAGCTACAGAGTCACTTAAGCAGCAAGTGTATGTCATGGATTGTATACTGTCAGACTTCAGCAATGTAGCTCACATTTTTGCACTGCTCAGCTATGCACAAACATATGTATCTCACATGCATATGCAGATTGTTAACTGCAGTGCAAACTTGCTGCTTGCCGAGCTATGGAAGTGTACATATTATTTTGTATTATTATTGTTTACTGCGCATATCCTGAGTATGACATGAAATTACATGTAGAAACATTACAAACTGAGGGTCTTACATAACAATATGTTACATATTTACAATACATCCATGTGTTGCCACTCCCCCCCAGGCAATGCAACCCTGATGTCTCAGTACTTTTTTCCAAACATATGACAACCACCCTACAAAATGTAATATCAATATATGCTATACAATGCACATCAGTGTGATAACATGTAGAACTACAACTATTGACCCATACACCTACAAACCTTATCTGCAAGGGTAGGGAAAGAATCAAAATGGACCAGATCCACAGGGACATGGGTGTCCTTCAACATACTTATCCCAACCCATTTTATTATGTCAAGGGTAGCTCTTGTTTATTGAACCTTGTGGACTTCTTGGATACTGACCCCAAATACATGGATGAGGGATGACAGGACCTACCACTTAAAGTATGTTAAGTTATCCAAGGTGTTTGACAATATCCACCACTCATTTCTCATAGTGAAGATCTCCCTTGTGAGAATTAAGCCATACAGTAGTACAGGGATAGGCAACTAGCTCACCGACAGCACACATACTCTCAGATTGGGAGGCTGTACCTCCACCACTAGCCACTTATCATTAGAAAACCACAAGAATCTGTGCTGGAGTCTCAACTGTTTGCAAACTACTTCCCTGAAGTGCAGGTAACTGTAGATGGCTTGTGGTTTGCCAAGACTGAAGATGAGTGGTAACTGGGCACACTAGTATAGAGGCCCACAATGATGGTGACATATTACAGAAGGGAATGACACACACAAATGATTGGTGTCAAACTCACGGACTGAACATTAAAGCATACAATGCCTCATTGTCCCCTTTGGCAATGAAGTACGCTGCTAATTATGATATATATAGAACTTCCCCTAAGCTCAAATACAGTGTTGTGTGACTTGGGAACACACGTTGGTAGCAATCTACACTTTCATCACTATGTGCCCATAGTGGTGCCACACATATTCTGCACTGAGCACATCATACATATGGACATCACATCCATGACCAGGTGGTCATACCTCTGCTGTAATATACCCTTATCAGACCATTAATTGAGTACAATGCTCCCATCTGTCTATACATCACTAGAGACCTGCAGTAATTGGAGAAAATACAGATTTGTGCATAGGAGACAACCTTAGAGCCTCCAAGCATGACATATGTGGAAATACTGAAAAAACTGCCACGGTATGCATATCATGAGAATGCTGAGAGGTGACCTATGCCTGCCCTACAGAGTAGTCTAAGACACTGTCCTTCTGGAAGTCCTGGACATCTGCAAATCAAATGGGATAAGAATAACTTGTTCCAGGGTTCTCATCCTAGGCTGTACATAAACATCACATAATGGGGAGGCAGATATATCTCCCAAAGTTTCACACTCCTCTGTAATAGGCTCACACTGCATGTGAAGTAGTGTTCCTTAATAACTCTGTTCAAGCACAGCATTGACTACTGGTTGGGTGATTGTAAAGTCACCTCTGGGTGGGGTGGCATCTATGTCTCTCATGGACATGCCCATTTGGTGCTGCTCACAAAATCACTCTGCTAAATACAACCATTCAACTATGCTCAATAAGGGTACTTGTGTTTTACACAGCTAGGCTTCTAAACACCCTAGGGCCATTAGGCTAGTAGCCACCTATAAATATATGATTCTTGAGCCTACACAGGCCTCCCAACATCTTGTCTGCCACATGGCCTGCTGATCTCATCCACTATAAGTTCACCTGCACTGTTATAAAAGTCAGACTTGTGCCATGGTGCTGGAATAATGTACTGTGTTCTGTACTTTTTGTGCTTAGATTGGTAGGGGTTCTGTTTTCACTGCTGTCAACTGGGCATGGGTATGTGCTTGTGTCTAGACAGAAGAGCAGAAGTGTATATCCCACACTTACTACTCCAATACTATGGACTGCCAGTATTTTGACTATTGCAGATGCCTACACATCCATGTCATGCAGACACCCAAATTCTTGTCTCCCAAATAGCCTGCTGATGTCATCTACTATAAGTTCATATGTACTCTTATAAAAGTCAGATTTGTGCTGTAGTGCTTGTGTTAAATACTGACTTCTGTAGCCTGTGTACTTAGATAAGTAGAGGTTCTATTCTTAGGTTCATAGCTTAGTACTAGGCTAACTGCCCTTGCAAGCCATTTTAAGCCTAGCCAATTATCACTTGTGAGATTCAAACCCTGCACCTTGTGTTTGTAAGGCAAACACCTTAACCATTAGGTCACACTCCCAACTTACTACAGTCAATTGGGTGTGTTTGAGTGAGAGTTTTTGCTTGACATTACACAGAGCATTTTACACCAGTATGTGTGACACTTATATTTTCCTCAACAGATAATGCTGATGTCATCAGCTATAAAGTGCTATCTGACACACTCCAAGCTAGACTTGTGCTGTGGTGCTTGTGTATAGCACTGAGTTCTGTAGTCTGTGTACTTCAATAGTTGGGGGTTCTATTCTCACTGCAGTCACCTGTGCGCGTGTCTGTATGAGCTCTTACTGACATTACAGAGAGCTGTTTAGACTAGGATGTGGGACAATGTTATTACCATATATTAATATGTTCTCCTCAACAGACACTGTTGATATCATCAGCTATGTCAGATTTTTGGATAAGCAGTACTCAAACCAGGACAGGGTCAGACACTAGCCTGGAGGCCAGGCAGATGTCATCTCATCCTATATCAAACAGATTACAGTGACATGGCTTTAACTCTATCCACATATATTATGGCATGGTTTGTGCACCATGTGTTATCTTGCTGAGAAAACCCTGTGGCCTCTGCAGCTGCTGCATGTATCTGGTGAGGTACATGTAAAATAGAACATTGTACTCTATTACTATTCTGATGAGGTTTGACTACAGTGCTGTCATGCAATCCTAAGATCTGAATATGATGGCGTGAAATATGATGTGCACAACATAGGCTTTTAACAGCAATCCTGACACCTGCTGGTTGAAATTTAAAGTGCTATCTAAATGTGTCCCAGTGATGCCATAATTGGGTATCGGCATAGCAGGACTGTTGTCAATGTTGTCATTAATATGGAATTCCACTTTTCAGATGAACAACATAAAAATGTCACATTTCTACATTTAGCTGTAGATTATGTGCTTTGTCCCCATTCTTTTGTCTGTGTTACCTCCTCCTGTACTATGTTATCATCATTGGTGGGCTCAATGATTGCATCCAATTTGCAAGAATCAGAAAACTTTGTAAGCCAAAGGCCATATACTTTAGCCTGTACTATCGAGAAATACAGTTCAAACAGTGAAGGGACAAACACCGATCCCTGGGGTTTGCTAATGGTGACAGGTCTACTGCTACAGGTTGATTCATCAACTTTCACACTATGCATTCTGTTGGTGAGCCAACTGCTTACCCATCTACTGATGTAAGGATTAATCCCTAGCTGGAAGGGTTTCTGAATGATACCTGCATAGGTGATTGTGTCAAATCCCTAGGGCAGACCATAATAGGCAGTATGCACTGTCTTACCTTCATATGAAGCAATGGCCTGTGACAACATCACAAATCACCTATGGCATGATCCAGCACAAACACCTTCCTGATATGGTTAAATACACACAGCAACACACTCTCCACATGGGATATATTCTCATGCAAGGGTGTACATCAACATGCATCCATCTTAGCAGAGGGGACAGCACCTGATGCATGCATGTATAGAGGTATCCTGACTACTGGAGTGTGAGGTAGGCCAACATGCAATCTGTATAATTGTCATATTTTGGCTGTGTGCAACAGATGTGTGCAAGTTGTTAATGCTGCATCACGTCTGTAACATCTAATAGATGTCCTCATAGAGGTTATTGAGTGCATGCATAATGACAACGGTTTACTATCAAAAAGTTGAAAATCTAAAAAAATCTATTCATTTGATCGAACTGACATTCCGAATTTGGCAATATCATATTTTACAGAATGTCAAAAATCAACACATCAACTTCCTCATTCAATCAAATTCAGAATGTCAGAAGGTGACATCAGACCCTCAGGACATTGTGCTGAAGCTGCTGTAGGAATTTTACATCTACAGTACAAGTTTTTACAGTTTTGCAGGGGGCAAGTCCCTATATATATATATATATATATATATATATATATATATATATATAGATAGATAGATAGATAGATATAGATATAGAGATAGATACAGATATAGCTTTAGATATGCCGTGCACACAAGGAAGCTAGCCTGTAGTACCCATACTGTCACATACAGGTATAGCAGTGTCTGCCCTAACAGTTTCAGCAAATGTTACAGTGCCAGGACAGTGTGCATGGTTATCCTCATAGAGTGTGAATATATAATAGTTGTTCAAATGTGTGTGTACAGACTCATCTCTTATCACTGTAAATCACATAAGTTATGTCACAGGCATGGGATTACTAGTGTTATTAAGCTGATATTGACCATGACTGTGGCTGGTTCTTGTAATGTTTTCCATGAGCCTTTACCTGTACACTCATATTCAGACATGTCAGTTTGCAAAGCTTCACAATACACACTCCACCTCAACTGTATGTCAGATCCCTAATAGATATCCTCTGCTTTATCCATGTAAGAATGCTTATCTTACACAGACATCCTCCCCACTGTTATCTTGTGTGACAGTCACATAAAACACATTTTCACTGTGCAGTCCCTACTGTACCACAGACATATGTGATTGGTGTTGCTGCCACAACTATCTTCCATTGGCATACCCTCATCCTCTGCTGTACATTGGGTGGTTTCACCTATCCTATTTTCCTGTGTACATTCATAAAATTCATGTGTGTATCCTTATTCAATACACACACTTCCTCTGAGTGTTTATCTTACATGGCAGTCCATGCCCCATTACATATCATTTACACAGCTTCAGTACACAATGCCAGGAATGGGATACCACACTGCTCTACACAGCAGATACACTGTCCTGTACTATGTTTGGACCATATACTTTGCATTCATATCTCTCAACTGTCCAGATATTCCCAGGATGTCCAGACATATTCCTTATCAAATTTGTGGCTTTATGCCATATCACCCAGAAGATCTCAGGACTGATGTGAGCCAATATTACATATATTTGAGTTTATACCTCTCAACTGTCTTGATTTGTGCAGAATATCCAGTTTTTGTCTCATATTTTTTATATTTTCCTTATAACATTTTGGCATTTCCTTGCAGTCTGAATTCAGAAACCAATGACAAACATTTTTGCTTCAAGCTTCATGCTTGTCAGAAAGTGCAGGCTACTGTACATCCTATTATTCTTTCAACGTTCTATGTTTGGAAGAGCAATAATAATAATTTGTCCCTATTTTGGGGCCTTGGTCCCCCATTGGTATGTTTAAGTTTAATTCTAACACATTTCTATGCAACATCTATGTCAAATATGTCCCTATTTCTGGTTACATTTCCCCAAATTATGTTGGTCTTTGTGCAGATGTGTTGCACTAGCAGAATAACAGCTATCTGTGAAACTTTGGTGATCACTGTGGCATCTTGCACAAATCTGAGGACCATAGGTACTCTGCTTAAAATAGAATTGATATACATATTTGCTTCCACAGTTTCTTGGAGCAACATTGTTGCCTGCCACGAAACCTAGCTTAGACACACTGCTTGAATTATGTAATGAGCTCTGTCACTCTCTGTGCTCCACCAATCAAACATATAACCTCTGTAGGTTTCACATGGAGCCTAGGTAGAATTTATTGAATCATAGGGTAAGGCTTTAATACAATGGTTAGAATGTCTGAACTTTTGAAAAGAGGAAATGACTTTATTTAAATAATGAATTTGAGAAGAGGGTGTTCATAGGGTCATAGGTTCATAGGTCTGTACTAGGCTAATGGCCTTGGGGCCTTTACAAGCCTAGACCATAGAAGTGCCCTGGCATTGTGCCACCCATTATTAGTTCCCAGTACCTCTATGAAGTAGAGCCACTGGAGTTATCCCTGGGGTGAACTTTCTATTTTCCATCCACTCATCAAGATTTGCTTGAAGAGGGCCAGTGAGGTGCACTGCTTGACAAGTATGGGAAGTCTATTCCAGAGGATGGGTAGTCTCTGGGTTATGAACCTGTCCCTCCAGCATGTTCTGTTGATTGTGGTAAAGAGGTTGAGGTGTCTGAAGCATGTGATGTGGAGGGATTGAGATTTCTTTAGATGTAGCATTTCTAACAGAGCTGGGTCAGACATAGCTTTGTAAGTCAAGCAGAGATCGCCTCTTAGTAGACAATATGAGAAAGATAATAGCTAGAGTTGTTTGAGTCTGTCCATGTAGGACATGTATTTAAGGCCTAGGATCCGCTTCATGAGGTAACTTTGTGGCCTCTCCAGCTGTTGCAGGTGTCTAGTGAGGTACATGCCAAATGGGGCATTAAACTCTATGATTGTTCTAATGAAGGAAGAGTAGAGAGAAATGATGACCTCTTTCTTCCTGGATGCAAAAACCTTGGTAATGAGATGTGCCAAGTAAAAGAACTTTCTGACCACAGTGGTAGTATTGTGGTTGAAAGAGAGGTTGCTGTCAACCTATGTCCCCAAATCTCATAACCCCTTCAGTGTTAAGTGGGCTCCCATTGATCTGGTAATTAGTGGGAACTGAGTTTTTCCCAAAGGGGTTGAAGACACATTTTTTGGCATTAAGCTTAAGGCCATGGTTTTAACACCAATCATTGGTCTCAAGTAAGGCCTTTATATAGGATGTCTGCATCACTTGGGGAGTTAATAATGGCTCCCAGCTTGCAGTCATCTATGAATATGGTCAGCCAGAGTTCCTCTGTGTTGGCCTGGACTTCTGAGAAGTAGATGCCAAAGAGGAGAGGACCCAGGACCGATCCCTGTGGGACTCCACTCATGACTGGCTGGCAGTCGGACTTGGAATTTGCTATTTTCATACTATGGGTTCTACCTGTGAGCCAATTTGTAACCCACCTAATGATATCGGGGTCGATGCCTGGATTGCTGAGTTTATCAGTAATTCCTGAGTGAGGAATGGTATCAAAGGCATTGGCCAAATTGAGGTAGGCTGTATGAACTGCCTTACATTATGCAAACATCTTTTAATAACCAGATACTATTTGTTAATGACATTTAGTAATATTTCTTGATGTATTTGCTTCTATTTTGAATCATAAGGTGAATTTATCCACAATGCTATAACTTTTAAAACTGTTGAAGTAGTATACAATTGAATAGCAGGGAATCCTATTCTACCACTATCCTAACATTTTCTATGCCAATCAAAGAACACTCTCAGTTTATTAGGATGACAATAAATAAATAAAATAAGCATAATATTATTTATTTTCTTCATCAATTTTTTGGAGGAGATAGCACTAAAGTTTTTTAGACAGACAATATTTTAGGGAGAATTACTATTTTAATAAGCATTAAACATTGTCCCATGGTAAAGAAGAATTTGTTCCAATTTGTGACTAAAAATTTTATCAACAACCTGTTGAAAGTTTGTTTGTATCATTTCTTTACCATTAGATATAATGGGTATACCAAGGTATTTCATTTGATTGCTATTCCAATTGAAGTTAGAATAGTTTTATACAATTTATTTGTTTTATTTTTTAAATAATAATGTACTTATTTTATTATGATTTATAGGTTCATATGTTGGTACTGGGCTATCTGCCCAAAGGCATATATTAGCCCAGCCATGTTGTGCGGTATTCACTGCCCCTTTAGTAGTTCCCTAGACCCTTGTACTAGCAGCTAGTACCCTTGGCCCCTATCTAGTAGTGCTGTTGGTGTGATCCCCGGTGTGAACTTTCTGTTACCCATCCTCTCATCAAGGTTCCTCTTGAAGAGTGATAGTGAGGGGTTCTGTCTTATGTAGATCGGGACCCCATAGTAAGGGAAGTCTCTGCGAAGGGAATCTATCCCTCCAGCATGTTCTGTTCATTGTTGTATTGAGGTTTATATCCCTAGAGCGTGTAGCACGAGTAAATTTGGTTTTGCTAAGATGGAGCATGTTCAACAATTCTGGGTTGGACATGGCTCTGTACGTTAGACAGAGATTGCCTCTGAGAAAGTGGTATGCAACAGAGAACAGTCTTAGCTTTTTCAATCATGCTGCATAGGCAACTGTTTGAGGCCAGTAATCCTCTTGGTTAGGTATCTCTGTGGTCTCTCCAGCTGCTGGAGATGTCTAGCCAGGTACATTCCAATTCTTGCATTGTACTCAATAATGGGTCTGATGAGGGAAGAGTAGAGGGGCACCATTACATCCTTAGATCTTGATGCAAACCCTTTCATGATCAGATGGCAACCTGGTTATCAAAGGAAAGCTGACTATCTACTTGGGTCGCTAGATCCCTTATTTCTTCTTCAGATTTCAGGGGATTACATCCTATGTTGCAGTTTGCGGGTACTCTGTTTTTTCCAAAGGGGTTACTATGCATTTTTTTGCTTTTAGCTTGAGACCATGGCTTTGTCACCATGCATCAGTCTCATTTAGGCCCTTCTGGAGGAGCTCCATGTCGGCCGGAGACTCTATTATAGCACCCAGTTTGCAGTCGTCTGCAAATTTAGTCAGCCACAGCCCTTCCGTGTTTGCCTGTACTTCTGAGAAGTATATGCCAAACAGGAGGGGCCCCAGGACAGAGCCCTGAGGCACACCACTCGTTACTGGTCTGGATTCAGACATAGATCCCACTACTCTTACTTTATGGGATCTGTCTGAGAGCCAGTTTGCAATCCATCTTGTGATGTAAGGGTTTATGCCCAGCCTGGTGAGCTTATCAATAATACCTGAATGGGGAATGGTGTCAAATGCTTTAGCAAGGTCAAGGTAAGCCATATGTGCCTCTTTTCCCTTATCTATAGCCTGAGTAACTGTCTCAAAGAAATCCACCAGGTTCAGGAGGCATGATCTGCCCTTGACGAGGCCGAACTGTGTGGGGTCCAGCGACTGGAGGTTCCCAATCTCCCCATTTATGAGTTCCATAATGATTCGCTCCATAGCCTTACAGATCAGACTGGTCAGGCTTATTCATCAGTAGTTCCCAGGGTCAGTTGTGGCCCCACCTTTGTGTAGCGGGACCACAGTTGCCGTGCGCCATTCTATGGGCACATATCCTGTGGAGAGGCTGAGACTGAACAGGGTATTAAGATGCGGGGTTAATTCTTTTTGGAGCTCGTGTATGACACAGCCTGGGACACCATCTGGTCCCATTGATGCAGTGTTTTTAGCTTTAGATAGAGCCTTGTTAACCATCATTTCAGTAATAATTAGACTTACACAATCCCCTGGAATGGTAATAGGCCCTGTAGGTAGTGAGGGGGGAGAAATTTGCACTGAACCTGTCAGCCAAGATGTTGGCAATGTCAGAAGGGTCAGTGTATTTTATTCCATTTTGTACTAGCTCAGAACAGACATGAGCATTGCCATTTAGGTTTTTGACGTAGCCATAGAAGGCCTTATGGTTATCCTTGGCATCCTTGGCAACTTTCTTTTCAAAATTAGCTTTGAGATTTGGCCTTTTTTGTATAAGTCTCCTCCTTTTATTGTAAAGTTTGCTTATAGCTGGGGTGCACCAGACTGGTTTCTTCTTGCTTGAGGAAGGAGTCTTGGTTTTATTTGGGATAGCATGGTCCATGCAATCCTGAAGATGCATATAGAGTGCCTTGGTGTAGGATTCCGCATCCTGGTTATCATTATCCTTCTGCAAGGGAATAGTGAAGCTTTCCACTTCGGATGTAAGTAGTTTGAAGTTTACTTTGGAAAGGTTTTTGACTATGGTTTCTTTGACTGGGGGAGGTGGAGGGGTGAGGATGTCCAGGGTTATCAGTTTGTGGTCGGATCTGACCAAGGAGG
Organism: Protopterus annectens; assembly: GCF_019279795.1. NCBI lineage: Eukaryota > Metazoa > Chordata > Ceratodontiformes > Protopteridae > Protopterus > Protopterus annectens. The sequence goes on from NC_056725.1 coordinate 282,559,862, forward strand.
GAGTGATAATGGGTATGGTACAATAGGAACCCATATTTGTGATGATTAAATCCAATATGTTGTCCCCTCTAGTGCGGGAACATACTAGTTGTTCAAGGGTATTTGAATTTATAAATTCTATGAATCGCTGAGCATAGGAGTTGGAACATTGGTAGTTCACCCAGTCTATACCAGGGTAGTTGAAATCACCCAAGATTATGGTGTTGGGTAGGACCTTAATATTTTCCAATGTCTCAAGGAATGCAGAGTGAGCATCTTGGGACATGGTGGGCGATCTATAACCGGCTACGACTTGAAATGTGGTTTTGCCTGCTGATAGTTGTGCATGGATGATCTCTGGGGCATCATGCTGCGCTACTAACCTGGAGATATGGGTATCCTTGATGAATATGGATACACCTCTGCCCTTTGTACTGCGATCCGGTAACTGAGGCCGGAAGGTATGGTATGAATTGTAACCTGGCAGTGCTGGGGTGCTCTCTTGAGCCTTGAACCAGGTTTCCATCACTGCAGAAACATCAATTTTCTCCATGCTGAGGAGAGCCTCGAGTGTGTGCATTTTGAGGTTGAGTCTTCTGGTGTTGAGTAGCATTGCCCTTAGTTTTTGGTTACCTGTGCTGGTTACGGTGGTTGGTTTGTCCTTTGAGCCTCGCCTATAAAAGGCACTATGGGGATGGCAAGAGCCTTGGCCAGTATTCAAAGACCTAGGGGTAACAGATGCATCCCATCTCTGGCAAAACAGTGAGGCTTGTCTATCATGTCATCCCAGGCAGACAGATACTGGATCACCTTAGAATGACACCAGAAGCTTACCCAAGTGTTGAAATTGATCATTTTGTCTTTGTATTGTGGTATCATTCTAGGTGAAGGTAGCATGCTATTCAAGGTCAGGGTCATACCAGCTTGGGCTACATGATCAGAGAGCTCCTCAATGTCTCTTTTCATGTAGTCCAGGGAGGTATGTCTTAGATCATTCACACCAACATGTACAATGACAGCGTCATACTTGTACTTGTTCTGGAGTGACCTAAGTGCCTGTGTTATGTGTCGGATCTGAGCACCTGACAGGCAGCTGACAGTAACCTTCTCCTTATTCAGCCTGGTGAGTGGATCATCCATGTGCCTTACTATAGAGTTTCCTATTACTAGAGTGTTAAGGTATGGTGTTTTGCCTTAAGGGCTGTTGTGAGGCACACTGCTGAGGTGAATTATGTGTTTTCTGGCTTCTGTTTGGGGGTGCAGGTTGCTTGCTTGTCTGCTTTGGAGAGCACTGTTTCTTTTTCAGATTGATACCTAGTGCCTCCGAATATGTTTTTGTGTATTTATGCGTATGTTTTGCCGGTGCTTGTTTTGTAGATTCATGTGTGACAGGTGGTGTGATGCAAGTGTGTCCCTGTTACAGTCATGGGTTGATAGCACTTAGCCTCCAGTCTGGCTGTGTATTTGCATCTCTCACAAGTGTTTGTGTCTAGAGGTAAGAAGAGAGGGTTGTCTGTATACATGAGGCAGTTGTGACATTGCCTCAGGATGCCCAATTCCACCAGATGAACTGGAGAGTACACCTGAAGCTGACCTCTGAACATGCTTTGAAGAGTAAATTGAACTTAAGTCCTGCAAACGATTGAGGGTCTTATGCTATATTATAATAGCGCTGTCTAGGAAATTTGGAGAATAATAGTGCTGTCTAGGAGATTAGGACAAGTGCTGATTTCTGTTTTGCAAGTGCTGCAATAAGAGCAACTGATCTGAAGCACTTGAATTGAGGCTTGCCTAGTTCTAAGGGAAAATTTACAGCGCAGACTTTGTGGGAGCTGTTTTTCTCTAAGCAAGTGAGAAAAGTAAGTACAAAAACTGTTTTCCTCTAGGTAATGAGGAAGATGGAGTGCTATAGTAATTAGTAGCTTATTTTCTGCTTACAAGTTCTGAACAAGTGCTGAGCATGAACAAACAAATTTAAGTGCTAAAACTAAGAATCTGTATCTGCACTAGATGAGTTACAGGACAGAAACAAGTGCAAATACATTCTTTCAAATCAGAAAGTTGAGAGAGATTTAATCTTAAGTTTGAGATTTCTTCAGACTGACTCATAGAACTAATTATATGTTCTAATGAATATTCTATATTTCCTATTTTAAGTAAAATATCAGCAAAGAGTTGAATCTTTAGTTATAAATATTTTTTGATACCATTAATATTCATATTTGATCTAATACTATTAGCAAAGGGTTCTATAGGTAATGCAAAAAGTAAAGGTGATAATGGACAGCCTTGTTTTGTGCCTTTTTGTACTTTAAAGGAAGTAGAAAGAGATGAACCTATTTTAACATAAGCAACAGAGTTATTGCATAACTGAGAAATGAATGCAATTACTTCAGGTGAGAAATTATACACTCTAAGTATTGTAAACAGGTACAATCAATTAACTGAGTCAAAAACCTTATCTAAATCAAGACTAATGATAGACATTTTTTTATTTTTATTTATATAGTCTATTAATGTATGTATATATTCTTATTATATTATCCTGTACTTGTCTGGTTAAAATAAACACAGTATGATAATAATTAATTAATTTAGGTAAAAATATATTCATTCTGCTAGTTAAAAAGGATAACAGCTTATAGTCCACATTTAACAGTGAAATGGGTCTGTATGGTGAATATGTTATAGTCCACATTTAAAAGTAAAATGAGTCTGTATTTCAAAAACTTTGTAGGATACTTATCTTGTTTTCAAATAAGTGATATAAGGGAATATTTCTATGATGTGGGACCTCAGCTGCTGTTTTTACTTTTCTATAGACCTTATGTAATATTTTAACTGCATCATTTGGTAGTATTTTATATATAGTTCTGGTATACGGCCATCTAAGCCAGGTGACTTATTATTTTTAACTTTTTATTTGATCTTTAATTTCTGTTAAAGTGAATGCTCTATCATTTTTTTCTTATTTATTCACTGGTTAATTTATTATTTATATTTTCCTTATAAAAGTTTCAAGTATATCATCGTTATCTAGATTATTTGTATTATTATTTATATTTTCATAAAATATTTTTAAGCCCTCAAGAGTACTTTTAATATCTGTCCCACTTTCTTTTTTATCAGTTCTATCTTTATAATTTCTTTGATATGATTTAGTTTGTTCATTTTCTTTGATCTAAGAACACATTTATGCAAGCTTAAAGAGTTTATTGAATATGCCTGAAGTTTAAGTTTTTCCAGGTTTATTTAAACTTTATGATTTAGAATTTCAACATATTTTTTATTAAAGTTTTTAAGTTCAGACTGACTGATAATGTCATTTGGTTTTAGATTTAATGTTAGTGTGTCTATTTTGGTCTGTAGTGTATTCATTTATCTGTTCCATTCTCTTGTTTTACTAATATACTAGCTTGTAAATGTTCAGTTTCTTAAACCTTTAGTGAACCCCACAGGACAATGTCAGTTAATTCACCATTCATGTTTATTTCTAGAAAGTTGTTGATCTGTTTAACATACCAGTCCTTGAATCCTTTTATTCTAATAATGTACACTGTTAATCTCCTTTGATGTATTAGATTGTCAGTTTTTAAAATAATATTAAAGATTATAGCATTATGGTCTGATAATTGATGTGCAACTATGGAAACTTCTCTGATATGTGATAAAAGATTGTTTGAGATAAAAATGTTATAAATATTTGTTTGTGTTCAATATCTGTATGAATAATGGGTAAATTGGGTAAATTGAATTGAGTTTGTGTTCCTTAGCTCATATATATCCTTTAAATTCATTAGCTTTGTAAAGTTAATATAACATTTGGCTGAAGAGGTTCTACAGTACAATGCTAAAACTATTATGATTAAACAGGCTTTTGAAATAAACTGGAGTATATTTAGAACAAATGAGGAAATTTTTCAAAAAGTGGGTAATAAACCCAGATTTATCAACAAGGTGGGATATAATGTTAAACAGTTGTTAGAATATAAGTTAAATAAAGATGTTCCAGCTTTACAAGGGACAAAGCGGTGTGGTATGTGTCCCTATTGTCCTTATATTAATAAGGAATCAAGTTTGGTTTTGAACAACAATATGAAAAGTAGGATTTATTTTAAGAAGGGTAATTGTAATACTAGGGGAGTGGTGTATTTAGCCATGTGTTACACTAGTGGACATTTTTATGTAGGTAAGACGGAGCGTATGTTGAAGTATAGAATATATGAACACCTGAATGACATAAAAAATAAAAAATCTACAAATGCTCTATATAAGCATGCAGTTGCTTGTGACAATTTTGAAAAAATGTTTTTGGTATCCTGGATGTAGTACAAATAAATCTGAGAGGGGGTGATTGGAAAAACACCCTAAAAAAGAAAGAAAGCCAGTGGCAATTTAGACTGGCCTCTATGTTTACACCAGGTTTAAATTATCATGTTTCCTTGGCACCTATGTTATTAGAAAGGGCCAATAAAATATGAATTGTATTATAAGTGTTCACAAATAAAGTTTTTAAGTGTTGTTTTAATATTTATAAAATATTTATGTAATATTTATTAAATAGGCATTGGTGAAACAATATTTATGTATGATAGAAGTCTTTTATGGAATTTTATATATTTATATATGTATACATTTTTTTGATTATCGTTTGTAGCAACATATTACCTTCAGTCAATATTTTATTTTATTTCATTTTATTTATCTTTATCAAATTATGACCCGATGGCCTTTTCATTAGAATGTGTAAAAAAGTCCTAAAGTATAAAATAACAATAATATATATTTTATTTGTATATATTTCTTCTTTATAGTATAAAATAAGTGCTTTATTTTCGTTTAGGTATATATATCTTTAAATTCATGATTGATTGTGTGATGTCATAACTTGAACAAGTATTTAAATGTTGGTTAATTGAGTCTTTTCTGTTTCTGATGAAATCTCACTTCCGAGATGAAAGCACTTAAATGGTCAATAAAAAGGTTTTTAAATGATCTACATGGTTGATTTGCCTCAGATTGTCCTAACAGATTTCGGCATTTATTGTTTTTGTTTATAGTTATTAGTTCATTATATATTTTTTATTTAAGATTTTAAGTTCAGACTGACTGAAAATGTCATTTGGTTTTAGATTTAATGTTAGTGTGTCTATTTTGGTCTGTAGTGTATTCATTTCTCTGTTCCATTCTCTTGTTTTACTAATATACTAGCTTGCAAATGTTCTGTTTCTTAAACCTTTAGTGAATCCCACAGGACAATGTCAGTTAATTCACCATTTATGTTTATTTCTAGAAAGTTGTTGATCTGTTTACCATACCAGTCCTTGAATCCTTTTATTCTAATAATGTACACTGTTAATCTCCTTTGATGTATTAGATTGTCAGTTTTTAAATAATATTAAAGATTATAGCATTATGGTCCGATAATTGATGTGCAGCTATGGAAACTTCTTTGATATGTGATAAAAGATTGTTTGAGACAAAAATGTTATAAATATTTGTTTGTGTTCAATATCTGTATGAATAATGGGTAAATTGAATTGAGTTTGTGTTCCTTAGCTCATATATATATATCCTTTAAATTCATTAGCTTTGTAAAGTTAATATAACATTTGGCTGAATAGTTGATTCTCACCTTTCTATCTGCAGTAGAATCTTTGTCTAATAAAATACAATTAAAATCACCAGGCATTATGACTTTACCTTCCATGTAATAGGCTATAGTATTTAAGTTTTTTTTCATCTTTAGCTCCATCCCCTGGAATCCAGTATGAGTTCACCAATGTATATAGTTTTCTGTTCCATTCAATTATAACCATGCTTAACATACCATTTCTATCAACATAGGTATCTTTTACTTTAGGCATTACTTTTGAGTTTGTCCATAAAATGAAGGTGCCTCTTTTTTAAGTTCAAAATTCAGAACCTGCTAAAAATCAAATAATTCTTTAAGTTAAGTTTATTTACTTCTTAATAAAGTAAATGTTTTTCCTGTAAAAATACTATTTGAGCTTTATGTAATTGCTAGCATTTGAACAGACTTGCCATCTTTATTGGATTATTCAATCCATTAATGTTAATAGATAAGCATTTAAAACCAGACATTTATATAAGAGAAAAAAGTCACAGGTATGATGAAATTGCATTAATGTACAGAAGTTATTATATACTGTATATAACAATAGGAAATCTTCATCTATGGACAAAACTTTTGAAACAAATAAAAAAATACCTAATGATATAACCCTAAAACATTCTACCATGGAAAAACAAACATGTTCCTAGTTTGTTGAAAAAGATAAGTAAACTACATCTCAAACTCTCCATTAGACTAACAAAGCTTATGCTTCTGATTCATATTAATGTATTTTATTTTTTAGTATGCATCATCTTAAAGAAGCCAGTCAGTGAGTTATTATGGATAAGAAAAGTTAAATAATTGTTCAGAATTTTTATTATAAGTTGATCAAACTGAATATATTTACAATCATTTTCCCAGCACCTCCCATTATATCCCTGGTCTACTACAGAGGGGAAAGTTCATTGTTATTTTCATATTTTTTAATTTGTAGGTCAGATTATTTTATATTTTTTTCTATTTCAATTGCTATGTGTAAAAGTGTTCATAGGATCATAGTTCATAAATTAGCACCAGGCTAACAATCCTTGTGGACCATTCCAAGGCCAGCCAATTAACCTATGTAAGAATGGGCCCCTGCACCTTGTGCCTATAAGGTGAACATCTTAACCCCTATGCCAACATGTATATTCTTTAGCTATATATATATGTTTACTTATTCTGATCTCTTTCTCTATTTCTGTTTGTATACTATGTCTTGTACTATTATTACATTCCTAGGTTTTATATTTTAGCTATAATCCTAGTGTAGAGTGTCATATAATAGAGCATTTATAGTTACCCTTATATATTTGATACTCTTTAATCTAATAATACTGTTAGAATCAGTCCTATGTTTCCTTAAATGTTATGTCTAAAAGTATCTGAACAAACATCAGAAAAATCTTCAATTTTAAGATTCAAACTTTCCATAATAAATTGTTCTGAGATATTAAGTTTTGTTATCATTAAAAGAGACAATAATAGAAAATGCAATCCTAATATTTTATCAGAAGTGTCATTCTATAGGCTAGTATATAAACTATCCTTTTGGCATACTGCAAGCATTCAAGGCTGCTTAATAACTAACATTGATTTAGAATGCAATTGTCTGTCTTTTACTTATTATTTAACTTGTATTCATTGACATCTTAGCATATGATTCAAAATATTATGATTATTTACTTTTAGACAAGAAGAAGTAATCTGGACAGTTCTTAGAATTTTAGAACTCCCACAGCCTCACAAAAGTGCTCATGACTCTAATTAATCTGCTTCAAGCTTGTCGACATAACAAGGGCTTGCAAATGAAAAGTTTATCAGCTACAACCCACAAAGAAACACTTACAAGTGAATCCAAGCCACCTCCACTCCACACATCAATTCCCCCAAACCTCTACAAACCTCTAAAAAATAAACATTTCAGAGTATGTTTAATATAAAGCAGACTGTCATTTTTAAAGGAGACATAGTATATAAACTTGTATCCAAAGAATTACAGTTATGTGTGCTCCAGGTTTAACTTGTAAAAGTGTTAATGTTACTCTAAGTATTTGATATCATTCCAACAGTAAGATTTATATATGTAAAACTGTATATTTTTTATACATTTGTTTATAATATATCATGTCTTTCCTGGGTGTTATTGCATGTCAAGTATACTATCAGTAGTGTATTACTGGACCATTTTAAGAACCCAGACTGTAACTTAACATGCCTCTTTAGTGTCCTTTTTTGCATGTTGTATTACATTTAATAGTACATTGCTCAGCTATGCCAAGATATCAAAGTGTACCACCTAACATAAGTTTCATCATAATAATAATTAACTTTTAATAAGATGAATAGTTTAACCTTTTAAACTCTAAGTGAAAATAAGTGGCTTTAATTTCATATACAGCTAAAATAATCAAACTCTAACATTTTAAAAAGGGAACTAGTAATCATTTGAAATAGGGAAACAAAAAAATAAATGATTTATCTTGTAAAAAAGTAATATGCAACACCTGTTCATAAGTATTGAAGCACTTATTTAAATTAATAAAAATGCATAACGATGAAATATATTAATTTTGATTTGTCCTTCAGTTTTACTGTTTTTGTCTTATTAACAAGCCATCTTCTGTTGCATTTCTCTTCATAGAAGTTGATAGATTCCAATCCATTTCTTCTGTTTTTTCTAGGATTTTATTTTTCTGTATAAAGTGCATTGCATCTTCCAAGGTATTAGTCGTCTTTCCTTATGGAAGGCAAATGTTTATTTTTGCTGGAAACAAGATTTGTGTTTTAATATTGTTTTTAATTAGGCTTTTAGCAAGCTTTTCTCTTGGACATCACTAGTATAGAATAGTCATTGTCAAATCTTATAGTATTTCATTTAGTTTTAACTGGATAATTAGTCTATGCAACTTTTAAGACTAAATCCTTATCTTGACTTGAGAAAAATCTTACAATCACTGACCGTGGTGAAGATGTTTTTTTTTTTTTTTAAAGATGCATTAGAAATTAGTGATCTATATCCCTTTTGATGCAAAAGGGAAAAGCTTTAGTCAGATTCAAAGTTTTAGGCAGCCAGGTATTAAGGAATTTAATTATACTTTCTCCCTCTTCTTTTTCAGGAATCCCCTAAATCCTGATATCATTCCTTGTAAATCGGCTCTTTAAGTCTTTTTATTTTTCCTGGGATAGTTGTTTTGCTTCAGAAGAAATTCAGTGTTATTTTCAGTTTCAAGGAATCTTCCACCAAAATCAGATGCTGCCTCTTCTATACTAGGGATTTGTGATAACTCTTGTTTAAAAGATTCACTCAGCACTTCAACTTGTTTTTTACATTCCTCTCTGAAATTGTACATGTTGCTTTCTAATTTAGCTATCTTTACAGACAACTCTCTGATGTTACTTAGTGTAGCCTGTATGTCTTTTTTCATAGTACTTTCCTGCATAGTGTGCTTAGAGTGGCTCATTCTGAGACAATTAGTTCTTTCTAGCATTCATGACAGGAAAATGTAAAATAGTTTCAAACTTGTTATTTTTATATTAAATCTTTCAGCAGATGCTCAACTGTAAATCTATCAAGTTTTGAAATGTTCTGTTTTGAGTTTTTTTTTTTTTTAGTAAAAATCCTGTTAGAGATATTAAAATGAAGCAGAGCTAAAAAGCAGTGCTGTTAACTGCTCACCATCTTGGCCATTTCCCCATTCATCCTGCATTTCTGATAGAACTTTAATTGTATGACTACTCAAAGCATTTTCAGTCTTCTATAGTCAAAATGTGTATTCTTCATTCTCTGTATCATCCATTGTGGTACTGCTTTCTCTCTTCTCTTGCATAAAAGGATATCAGTTATGTAGTGAATCTATTTCAGTTTACCCCTGTTATCTGAGTGTATCAGTTCTCCTATTTATCCTAAATATTTGTATGAGCCTCTAAAAGCTTCGGTATTGTTTATTTAATAAACTGTATTGTATTGTATTGATGTTGTATATTTCGTCCAAAGCATTTGCCTATGGACTCCATTGAAAATCAATCTTCCAAAATGGGAAGTTTTGCTTAACAAATAAATACAATAAAATGTATCTATACAACAATAACCCATCAGGATTATTGCTATTTAACTCCTCAAATGATGTTTATACATTTGGCACATATACCTAGTTACATTCACAGCAAGCCATTCAATGTAAAGTGAGCGGATAGTTTATTGTGTGTATGTCTTTTCATTTCATTCAATCTCATTTGGCAGTTAGCTATACAAATGCCAGGTTCTATACAATTTTCAGAATATATGTGGTTCCATAATGATTGTGGAATCATCTGGAAAATGCATTTTGCACCTGTGTTTATGTGTATCTGTACATCAGTGTGTAACTTATGTGTGTATGTGCTTGTGTGTGTGTGTGTGTGTGTGTGTGTGTGTGTGTGTGTGTGTGTGTGTGTGTGTGTGTGTGTGTGTGTGTGCGTGTGTGTGTGTGTGTGTGTGTGTGTGTGTGTGTGTGTGTGTGTGTGTGTTGGTCAACTTGTACACCATAAGACTACTGCAGAGATTACTTATAACAAGAAAGAATTCTGTTAAGAAGAAATGGGTTGTGGATTTTGCATGTGCAGGGGATGTATAGTGTATTGCTAATAAATGAGTAGTACTATTGTTATTTTTAGGATGAAGATGTAGTCTTACGTTATGTAGAGGGTAAGAACAAGAACATGACATTGTAAGCACAATATAATGCATTCTCTTTTCTCACTGTTTATGTTTAATTATTTAACAGCAAAAGAAATTAGATCTGTTCAGAAAATATTCTTTTTTAAGTTAATTAAAATTATTTGTAATTTATGCCATATTGTTATGTAATTTAAATAAGTTACCAGGAAAAAATGATTAAATGTTTTATTCAGACTGAATTATAACTCAAATGCTGTAAAACGACTGCAAGACCTTAAAATGAGCTGCTAACAGAGGCTTGTCAGAGGGAACCATGAGAACACATCCCTAACAATCACTGTACAGTCCTCCAGCGATCTGTTTTTTTCTCATCCTGGCATATTTTAACTGCATGATTCAGTGGCCTCTGTCTTCATTATGTTATTTCATTTAACATCACTAGTCATAAATTTTAACTGTTTTTTTCCTGCGTTGATATGCACCAAAGCACACTCACAAACGAACCTTTACAGTACTTCAATATGCTATCCTTAAGTAATTTCCTCTTCTATTCTTGGTGGTACTCTTAATGGTATGCAATGAATTTGCAATTCACAGAATATTAATCTGTTGTCTGTACTTTGTTGTACTGCAGAAATAAGGAGACGCAGTTTGCTAGGGTAAATAATTTTGTATTCTGTGAGGCTGTGTGACCTTATGAGTAGAAAAATAAAGATACTGGGTGAGAGGGTGACTATTTTAAAAGTATATATTGAGTTTATGTTATTCTAGGTCTAAAAGTGCTGAAATTGTGTAGTTTTGATTTTGACAATTTCACAAATTTGCAATCAACTAAAATTGTTTTTTACAACTTCTGTTCTTATAATAACACATTGAAAAGAACGCAACAGTATTTCCTATAGTAACTTAGATGAATACTTTAATCTTCTGATTTATTAAGACTTCTTGTGAACAATTTAAAACCAAGAAGTAATCTATTTAAAGTGGCCTTGTGGTATGACATAAATCCCTTTCTGCATCCAGGACAACCCATATCCAACTGGCACAGGTACTTTTTAGGGTTACCACCTGTCCCAATTTGCGAGGGACAGTCCCTCTTTTGGGCAGATCTGTCCTGCAAAAATATTGTAAAAATGGCAGATGTCCTGAGATTTTAGGACAAAATCTTTTCCTATATTTTATGTAATAGTTGCATAAAACAGTTATTCTGTATCTGAAACACCTAAATGTTATAAGAAACAGAATAAGCAACTAAAATGCTACAAGAATAAGCTTTTATTTAGGCAGAAAAGTGAGGTTCTGTCCTTTGTACTAGCTATGGGTATGTTTCAGCCTGCAAAATCTGACATTTGTACCAAAAATGTCCCACTTTGGGTATTTGAAAAGATGGCAACCCTAACTGGATTTGGCTCATAGAAGGAGGGGGAAGTGGCCAAAGTTGACTCACTTATCCCAGGGAGATAAATGGTTTTTAGTTTTTTTGCAATGTGGCAGCATTATTTATTTATTCACTGACATTTGATTACCGGGAAAGTCTAACTGGGTAGGAACACATTTTCAGCATTGGTCTGGGGCAAAAATCTCCAAAGTATTATACTATTTTAAAAACAGTAATTTTTTATAGTCTTTAAAAATAATATACACACACACACACACACACACACACACACACACACACACACACACACACACACACACACAAACAAATGCTGTCTAAATAATTAATCCAAATTAGACATAATATGAAAACATTAGTTAAGAATAAATACAAGTTATATGACAATGATTTAATACTTAGAGAAATTATAGCCATTTTATAGAGAAATTGAATGTAAGTTAGTATAATACAAACAATAATTGTAATATGAAGTGAAAGAAAAGCAGACTTATGGTATATTAGACAGAAAGACAGGGAAGAAAATTGACAGAAGTAAGAAAGTGAGAAAAAAGGGAGAGTAAAGAGATGTAAGGTAAGAATAGGTGTTTGCTCACATTTAGGGATATAGTTTATCCTGATGCTGAGCAAGAACAGAGCCAGCTTTTGGCTAGGATGTCCTTCAAAATGGTTTTGAAGGATGGGATGGAGGGTATTGACCTGATGGATAAAGATAAGGAGTTCATGGCCTTAGCAACACGGCATGAGTACAGACAATACCCAACAGATTTGATAGGTTTGTGGACAGACAAGAGTTTTTGATCACTGGATCATAGTGACTGACTAGGAGCATAGCTGTGTAAAATTTTATTTAGTGTCAGACAAGCAGATTAATTATGGATACTTTTATAGGTGGTAAGAAGCTATTTATATGTTAGTTGATGGGGTTGTTCTAATCAATTTTGGCTTTCTACTGCTATACAGTGGTAAGTTTTGAAAGGGGTGTATGCTACAAATTTAGCATCTTTGTTATAACATTACTCAAGTTTTGATTGTTGTTATATCTGAAAGTTAGTAAGGATAGGAGCACCATAAAAAATGTGGGAGGAGATAAGTAGTGGCAAGTGTAATTTTAATTACATCGGTGACAAAGTTTTTGGCCCATAAAGCATCCCTAGTTTTTGTGAGTTTTTCTTATGAAATTTTGTACATACAAGTCAGATTTAAGACTATAAGTTTATAGGCGATTACTAGGCTAACGGCTTAAGGACCCTTATAAGGTTAGGTGATATAACCCAATTGTGCTCACTATACAGCCCCTAGGGGCAAGAGGATGGACTGGATTTGTGAATGTGCATTCTGTATCTTACAGAATGCCCCAGTCCATAAGGGACATAGGCATTACCCCAGGTGTGAATTTGAGATTGGTCATTCATTAATCCAAACTGCATTTGAATAGGGGCAGGGAAGGGCTCTGCTTAATGTGAATATAAAGCCTGTTTCAAAGAAGAAGCAATCTCTGAGACACACATCTGTCTCTCCAGTATGTTTTCTTTGAGCTACTGACTATTTTTAGATCCCTAGATCAGGCGACCCTCATGCTGTTTGACTTGTGAATTGGCAGCAGCTTTATCAGAACTGTATTTGTGAGTGTGTGTACATCAGGCATAGATCACCCCTTAATAGCTAGTAGGAAATAGAGTAAAAGGATAGGACTTTTAGTCTAGCTGTATAGTTCATATTGTTTGCACCCTGTGTTTTCTTTATGAGGAGCCTCTGAGGTCGCTCCAGCTGCTGTAAATGCCTAGTCAATTACATGCCAAATGGTGCATTGTACTTTATTATTGGCCTAATGAGGGCTGAGTACAAAGGGGCTATAACTTCCTTGGATCTGGATGCCATGCCTTTACTTACAAGTCATGCCACATAAAAGGATTTCTTCATCACTGTGGACACATGGAGTTCAAAGTTCAGGCTACTATCTATCTGTGTACCTAGATCTCTCAGCTTTGAGTCTACTCTAAGGATGTGTTATTGATTTTGTAATTTGCAGGGATATTTGACCTCCTAGAGGGGACAATAATGCATATTTTTGCATTACGTTTTGGGCATGGTTTTGGTACCAATCATGTGGCTGATCTAGACCCTCCTAAAGGATATCTACACCATTGAGGGATTCAGTGGTTGCCCCCAGCTTGCAGTCATCAGCAAACGTTGTCATCCCAAGCCCTTACATATTTGCGTTGACTTCAGAGAAGTACATTCCAAAGAGAAGTAGTCGCACTATTGAGCACTATGGCATACCACTACTAATTAGCCTCTTGCTGGTTCTGAATTCACCCACTTTAACCACGTGTCCTGTTTGGGAGCCAGTTGGCTATCCATCTGGTAACACAGGGATTTATATCCATTTTTTGAGTTTATAATACCTGAGTGAGTAATTGTGTCAAATGTCTTGGCCAGGTCAAGGCAGGTGGTATGTACTGTTTTACCCTCATCTATGACCTTAGTGACTTTCTCAAAGAAGTCAACCTATTAATAACAGGTGTCCACCAGGGTGGCTTGTTTTTGAAATTTGACCTGGGTTTATTTTTCTCTGGTTATCAGTCACCAGACCTCGGAAGGCTATGGCAGGTCCAGTAGACCTGGTGAGTGAGTAATGTAACTGGTGGCAGCTCCTGGTCAGCAGCAGGAAGATGGAGGGAGAACATAAAAAATTAATTTATTTAAGTATTTGAGTTATCTCATGATCTGCTGTGCCCAGCCTCACACATCTGTTTTTCATCATACCAATATGAAAACAGCAATAAAATAGTAATAAAAATATTGTAAAGCACATTTAAGTATACTAATTATAACAATGATTTTCAAGTTCAAACTCATTTTAACTCATTTTAGAAAATTGATTAGCTTATACATGGTAATGTAAAATGTTATAGTTTTTTTTTCAGCAACTTTAAAACTGTTCAGAAGAATTCTTACTAATTAAGAAGATGAAAGTACTCGATGTAATTACTTTAAGAAATTCTGATGCTTTTTGAGCATAATATATAAATATATATATATATATATATATATATATATATATATATATAGATATATATAGATATATATATCTATATAAACACTTTATAATCTCGAAATTCTGAAATACCAAATTTCAGAATCCCGAGATCATAAAAACAAAAGTTCTAAATACCGAAACCCCAGAAGCGAGAATTTCAAAATCCCGACGTTCAGAGATGTTGAAGTAGCGCTTCTGGTGTTGCGGTGTTTGAATGGAAGTTCAGGTAAGTATGTATGTTTAAGGGTGTTAGTAAGGGGCTTTATTGTGTGTCAGTGTGTGTTGTGATGGTGATGTGTGTGTGTGCAAGGGGAATGTAGGTGTGTGGTGGAGTTTTCTTGTGTTTGTCTATGTAGTGCGACCCTGAAGTTAGTATATTTAAGTAGGGGGGTGGGGTGCAGGGGGGCTTGCCCCCCTGCTTGTATGTGGTGTAAGTTTGTGTGTTTGTTTGTGGGGGGAAGTTGTGTGTTTGTGTATGTGTGTGGTGTCTGGTTAATGTAGGATTCGGAATTTCAAAATTCGCACTTTTGGGATTTCGGTATTTAGAGCTTTTGGCTTTATGGTCTCGAAATTCTGAGATTGAGATTCGGTATTTCAGGATTTCGGGATTATAAAGTGAATCCATATATGTGTATATATATATATATATATATATATATATATATATATATATATATATATATATGTGTGTGTGTGTGTGTGTGTGTGTGTGTGTATATATATATATATATATATATATATATATATATATGTGTGTGTGTGTGTGTGTGTGTGTGTGTGTGTGTGTGTGTATATGTATATACATTATTGCTTGTGGCTTTATTTATTTATTTTTTTAACTTTTATCTTTCTTATGATAATGCCAAGACCATTAATGTTCCTATGGTATATTAGTTTTTCAGATAAATCTATAACTTTTAGTAATGTGGCTTAATAACTTCTTATCTACTTTAGAGTTGACATTAAGTCCCTTTGAGAGACTAAAACATTACTCTGACAAATGTTAAACTAGAGCACTCTTAGTTAACCAGTCCATTCTTATACTTTACATGCTTTATTCTAGACTCATGAACATATTATTAACTGATCAGATAGGGTTCAATATTGAAAGAAGTACTGAAGATCCATATAACTCGCTCGCGCATAGCATTGGTATGAGAAACTTTAGGCCAGTGATAAGGCTTCATTCATCACTGGGCAGAACGGAAGATTTGTTGAGAATGGATGCATGCAGTATGTCCCAGATGATTAGCCAATGAAGCTACAGGGCTATAAGGTAGCTACTGAAAAGCAATTCAAACATCAAACCAAAGAGACATGCAATGCTTTCTACTCTGGTGCACCAGCGATATCTCTTAGATATTGCTGTATTTGACAAAAACAACAGCCAACACCTTGTAAAATGCAAAATATTTCTTGGAGCTTTTCTTTGCTTTTTAATCAAAGGTATTGTATATGCATGTCACAGAAAGGAGCCTTAGACAATCAACAAAAAGTATTCCAGCGTGTCAGAAGTGCCACAGCACTTCTGACATTTCACATATTGGGAACCCCATATTTACATGTATTAAATTAATGTTTTGTTATTATTTTAGTGAACATTTCTTTAATGTATTTATATATTTATTATACTTGCAAACTATGTAAAATGACTGGTTCAAATATCCTTTTCAATCCTGGGCTGGGCCAAGAGAACACAGAAAATAATTTACACATTTAAAGATTTAATAGGTTCATAGGTTCATAGGTTCATAGTTTCATAGGTTGGTACTAGGCTATCGGCCCTAGGGCCTATACAAGCCTAGCCATAACAATTCCCTGGATAGTTCTTCCCACAATATTTACTTCCCTGGACCCCTGTCTAGCAGGGTGACTGACATGATCCCTGTGGTGAATTTCCTATCTCAAATCCAATCATCAATGTTCCTTTTGAAGAGGGCCAAGGAGGCCCTCTGCTTGACATGTATGAGTAGTCTATTTCAGAGTATGGGGAGTCTGTGAGTCAGGAACCTATCCCTCCAGCATGTTTTGTTCATTGTGATGACAAGGCTTAGATCCCTGGAGCATGTGGCTCTGAGGGATTGGGATTTCTTTAAGTGGAGAATGTCCAACAGTTCAGGATTTTACATGGCCTTGTATGTTAAGCAGAGATCGTCTCTAAGTAGACGATATGCCACAGAGAATAGCTGGAGTTTTTTTTAGACGGGTCAGCATAAGGCATCTGCTTTAGGCCTGTGATTCTTTTAGTGAGGTATTTCTGCAGCCTTTCCAGCTGTTGCAGATGTCTTGTGAGGTACATACCAAATGGGGCGTTGTACTCTATAATGGGTCTAATGAGGGATGAGTGCAGTGGGGCAATGACCTCCTTTCTTCTGGATGAAAAGCCCTTAGTAATGAGGTGTGCCACATAGAAGGATTTCCTGACTGTTGTGCCAATGTGGTTATCAAAGGTGAGACTACTGTCCACCTGTGTCCCTAAGTTTCTTGTCACACTTTTGGTGTTTAGTGTACTGCCACCTATGTGGTAATTCATGGGTACATGTTTTTTCCCAAAGGAGATAACTATACATTTCTTGGCATTAAGCTTGAGCCCATCGCTCTGGCACTGAACATCTGTTTCTGTAAGGCCCTTTTGTAGAATATCCACATCATTTGGGGATTCAGTAATGGCTCCCAGTTTGCAGTCATCTGTGAAATTTGTTAGCCAGAGTCCCTTAGTGTTGGCCTGTACTTCAGAGAAGTAGATGGCAAACAAGAGCAGTCCCAGGACTGAACACTGAGGTACTCCACTTGTCACTTGTCTGGAGCTGGATTTGGAGTCGGTTATGTTTACAGTCTGGTTTCTGTCAGTAAGCCAGTTGGCAACCTATGGAGTGATGAAGGGATTTATTCCCAGCTTACTAAGTTTATCTATGCTTACAGAGTGGTGGATGGTGTTGAAGGCCTTGGCAAGGTCCAGATAGGCTGTGTGGACTACCTTACCCTTGTCCGGAGCTCTGAAGACTGATTCAAAGAAGTCAATCAGGTTCAGGAGACAAGATCAGCCCTTCACGAACCCAAACTGTATGGGGTCCAGTGATTGAAGGTTGCCAATGTCATTGTTTATAAGTTGCATGATAATGTGTTACATGCCCTTGCAAATCAGGCTCGTCAGACTGATGGGACGGTAGTTCTCGGGATCCAAGGTGGATCCCCCCTTGTGGAATGGGATAACTGTAGCTGTGCACCACTCAGTGGGCACAAAGCCTGAGGTGAGACTATGATTAAACATAACACTTAGGTGAGGTGCCAGTTCATTTTGCAGTTCATGTAGTACACAGCCTAGGATGTCATTTGGTCCCATGGATGCTGTATTCTTAGCTTTGGAGAGTGTGGTTTCTACCTGTGTGGCCATGATTACTGGAATTTGGCAATCTTTTGGTATTGAGGTGGGCCCTTTAGGGGGTGAGTGGGGGGTGAAGTTGGCACTAAATCGATCTACCAGGATATTGGCAATATCCTTGGGGTCAGTATATTTAATGCCATTCTGTTGTAGCTCAGAGCAGATCCGAGCAATGTCATTTAGATTCTTGACATAACTATAGAATGCCTTTTTGTTGTCTTTGGAATCTTTGGCAATTTTATTTTCATATCTAGCTTTGGAGGATTTTATGAGGGATCTCAGCTTCTTACTAAGCCTGGTAAGGGAGATTTTTGCATCCTGGGATTTTCCTCTTTTCTGCAACAGTTTATTCCTTCTTTTGTATAGTTTTTTTTTATGGCAGGGGACCACCAGATTGGCTTCCTTTTTTTTTTGGAGGAGAGCATCTTGGTTCTATTTGGGATGGCACAATTCATGCATGAGTGGATGTGCCCATACAGTGCCTTAATGTAGGACTCAGCAGTCGAACTTTCAGATTCCGTCTGCATGGGTGCCATGAAGTTTGTCACTTCTGACTTGAGTAGCATAAAGTTGGCTTTGGAGACATTTTTTACAGAGGTTTCCTTACTGGGGGTGGGGGTGGGATGTGGATGTCAAGGATGATTTGCTTTTGGTCAGACCTGACCAATGAGGGGGTGACCACTGGTGTGGAGCATCTATCTCCCATGTTGGTAATGACCAGGTCTAGGATATTGGAGCCCCTGGTGGGACAATGGATTAGTTGATCCAGGGCTTTGGAATTTATGAATTTCAAGAACCGTTGGGAAAAGGTATTGGTACTCGAGTAGTTTTCCCAGTTAATGGCAGGGTAGTTTAAATAACCCAGTATTAGGGTGTTTGGTTGTATCTTAATATTTTCCAGTATGTTTAGAAAAGTGTAGTGAGAATCTTGGGGCATGGTGAGGGATCTGTAGCAAGCTCCAATTTGGATTGTAGTCTTACCTAGTGTTATTTGCACCTGGTGAATTTCAGATGCATTGTGTTGGACAACTAGCCTGGAGGTGTGAATATCCTTGGTGAATATGGACACTCCTCCACCTTTAATGTTTCTGTCTTGGTTTGGTGGCTGAAATGTGTGGTAAGAGTTGTAGCTTGGTACTGCAGCGGTGCCTTGAACCAGGTCTCATTTACTGGACAGATATCAATGTTCTCCATTTTTAGGAGTGCCTCAAGAGAGTGCATTTTGAGGTTTTGACTTCTAGCATTGAGTAACATTACCTTCAGATTTTGCATGCTTCTATCTGTTACAGTGGTGGTTTTGTCCTTTTAACCTTGCCTAAAAAAGGCACTATAGGAGTGGCAAGAGCTTTAGTCAGTAACCTGAATCCCAGGGGTGATAGGTGCAGACCATCTCTGGCAACGCATTGTGGTTTGTTGATCATGTCTCCCCAGGCAGACAGATACTGGATCCCCTTTGAATGACACCAGAAACTTAGCCAATTGTTGAAGTCAATCATTTTGTCCTTATGTGGTATAATTCTGGACAAAGGCAGGATGCTTCTCAAGGCTAGGGTCATACCTGCCTGGGCCACATGATCCAAGAACGTTTCCATGTCTCTTTTCATGTAGTCCAGGGAGGTATGTCTCAAGCCATTCACTCCAACATGGACAATGACAGAGTCATATTTGTACTTGTTGTGGACTGACTTGAGTGCATGCATTATGAGGTGGATCCTGGCACCCAACAGGCAGCTGACTGTAATTTTCTCTTTGTTCAGCCTGGTGAGTGGGGCATCAGTGTGCCTGACTATAGAGTAACCTATGACTAAAGTGTTGGGTACATTGTCTTGCCTTAGGGGCTTTTGTTGGGTGGCACATTGATGTTGTGAGCCATGTGTCACTTTGGTTGTGACTGGTGTTTGTTTGCCTTTTAAGCTTCAGAGGTCCTTGTTGTTTGGGCAGGTTAATGTTAAGGGCCTTCGCATATGTGGGTTTAGTGTTGCTATGTATGGGTGTTGATGGTGTGGGTTTTGAAGGGCTATTTGTTGCTTGAGGTGCAGTGCAGGTGTTAACCTTCTCCTCTTGACTGTCTAGCACAATCTTGGCTGGAGAGAGATTTGCTTCCAGTTTGGCTATGTAAGTGCATCTCTCATAGGTTGTAGTGTTGAGTGGTATAAGGAGAGGGTTGTCTGTGTACATGAGGCAGTTGCTGCATTGCCCCAGTATGCCCAGGTTCACCAGGTGGACAGGAGAAATCACAGGAAGCTGACCCTTGGACATGCCTGTTTAAGTGCATTTTGTAAAGTACAAGAGCTGTTTTGCCTTACCTTTGCAAGGTACTTTGCAATTATAGGCTGTTTAGTGCCTATGATTAATTTCTCCTTATTGACAAGGAGAGTTGAGTGCTTGTATCAGTTTAAGGCTTCCTAGTGCTTTCCAGCAAGTTCTAAAGAAAGTACTAGTCACAGGGGTTCAACTTTTAGTGCTACTATTGAGAAACCAGCTAGTTCTAAGGGAAATTTTGAATAGCAGACTTTCTAGCACCTGGGATAGTTTAACCATAGCCCCATGGTGCTGCACGATGTGAAAAATTTGCAAACACACATGTTTTTAAGCTAGAAAGTTGAAATGGATAGAAATCAGCCCAAAAAGGCTAATAAAAGTGCAATTTCAGAGCTGGATGCCACTCCTCTAGTGTTAGATAGTCAGTACAATGCTCAAAACTCCCACTGGTAAGCAGTAGGACTTCCCTCTACCACAGCAAGTTCTGGATAGCTCTGAACACAGGAAATAAAGTCCTGAGAGAAGCAAAGCCTGGGATCTGGACTATACTAGCTAGGAAAGGTGGAAACGATCAAACAAGATAGTATTTTTTGTTTTTGTTTTGGTTAAAACAGGCTAAACCATGCAATAATACAGTAAATAAACACAGAAAAGGCTAACACACTTGAGTGTATATCTCTAAATAGTAAATGCAACTAAAACTCTACAAAATTAGCAATTTAAAACTTTTTAAATGAAGCAAGGCAAGTGCACAACTGAAAAACGATTTAAGAGGCAGTAATACAGTAGAATAAGTAGCTAGTCTACATATACAGAGACGTCTATATATACAGAAAAGCAGCTAAAACACACAAACAATTCAGATGCAGTGCAACCTAGAGCGCTTGAGTTGTAGCAATATTAAGGCAAATACAGTTTTAATAAATGCACTAAAATATACTCTATATTTCCAAAATGTTTGAGAAGCACAGTCAGAACACAAGGAGATTTAGGCAATTTTTTTTTCTTTTTTTTTTTTTTTTTTTTTTAGAGAAAGGGAGAAAGGAGGAACAGAAGGAAAGAAACTAAGTGGTTTGACCTTCTCAGATCTTCTCTCTGTATTAGGTAGAATAAGCTAATGACACTAGACTGGGAGGAATGTCCCAGATCAAATTTACAGTAGGGGCAGGCAACTGCAAAGCCACTACGTATAACAACAAGACACCAACAGGGAAGGAATGTGGGGAACAATACTAAAGCTATTAGCCTGCACTCTTTTAGACAGTAAACACTACAGAAATTTTTATCACAGCAGTAAGCCACAAAATGAAAGTTTTTAAAAAGCTAAAGGAGCAAGGAGACTCTACAGAATGCTTTGAACTGCAAACAAATCAGTTACCCGTGCAGATTAGTTAATAGCAGTAAAATACAGTAAAACGTATGCAGCAGGCAATAAAAAGTGCTATACATATAAATTGCTAGAAGCAATAACCAGTATAAATAAGCCAACAAAACAGGATACTTATTTTTATATATCTCAGATCAGTGTTGTAGTCAATGCCCCTCCTCCACTCTGCTCAGTGTGTATAGACAGAAATTCTCTCGAAGTTATGACTTAAATACCAGAAGATACAACCTTAGACAACATTTTAAAAAAAAAAGCTCACAAGAACCAACCCCCACTAGCCAGCAGCCAGTCAAGACAATCCTGCCATGAAGGTAAAGAAAGGCTTCTGTTAATTCAAGATGTGCTCAGAACAATCACTGCAAAAAACGAACAGGCCCAGAGACAGAAAATCTGAACTGGGACAATACTAAAGCTATCAGCCTACACTCTTTTAGACAGTAAGCACCACAGAAAACTTTGTCACAGCAGTGAGCCACAAAATGAAAGTTTTTAAGCAGATAAAGGAGCAAGGAGACTGTACAGAATTCATGTTAGGACATTAACAATAGCAACATAGTTAATTTTATTTTATTTTACATTTGTTGACAGGCTAGTCTAACTGGATATATGTCCATTTTCAGTAGAGGCTCGGGGAGATAAGCAACGAGGAAACAAACAAAATCACATATACAAAAATTAATGTATACAATGAACATTGCAGGTGGAGTACAGAGAATAATCAGAGGTCATTCGTTCATAACATGGTGCAAAATATACAGATACAATTAGTACAATACAAAATGTAGTTGCAATACATCATAAAGAAAAAGATGGCAGCTGAATTATACAATGTATTAGTATACAAGTAGTCATAAAGAAAAAGTAGGAGCTGAAATTATACAATATATTAGTAAAAGTAGTCTCCTTATTGAGATTCTGAAGATGTAAGCAATAGTATAGAAGGACAAGGTAAGTTGTTATTAAGAAAAAGAACTTGATTACTGAGAAGAGAAGGGTAGGTTGAACCAAGTAAAAAGAGCTAGCTGATCAGTCAGGTTTAGTACAGGGGCACAACCAGTGTGTTCTGAGGAAAAGTTTCAATTTGGTTTTAAAGAGTGATATAGAGGGAAGAGAGGAAAGTTTGTTAGGAAGAAGGTTGCAGGATTTTCCAACAGTATAAGAGAAAAGAGAGTCCCCGGCCCTGTTGTTTGATTTACAAATATTTACAAGAAGTTTATGTGATGATTGTAAGGTCTTTAGATTGTTGTAGGAGGTAATGAGGGTAGATAGTATAGGGGTATTGGTAGGTTGGTAAAGGGTTTTATAGGCAATGGTCAGTTGGTGGAATTTAAGCTGATTTTTTTAATTCAAGCCATCCTAGCTGCTTTAGATTAAAACAGTGGTGGGTTCTGAAAGCATTACCTGTAGCAAATCTGGCTATGTTATCGAGGGAGTTTTCCATTTTATTAAGGTTGTTTTTAGAGAAATTAGTATATATATGGGTGAGGCATAGAGGAGAGTAGAATATAGATGGGTGTGAGCAATAGTTATTCTAGCTGCAGGAGAGAGGAAGGGTTTGATCCTATAGAGAGAGCCTAGTTTTCTATTAACAGATTTTAGAGTATTGTTAATGTGGCTGTCGATGTTAAGGTTGTTATCTATGGTGATACCTAGTAGTTTGGTAGTTGGATCTGGGGATATGAGAGTACCATTACTGGATGTTACTGTGAAGTCTATTGGGGGGGATTTACAAGTAGGAGTAAAAAGGAGGAGTTTAGTTTTTTGGGGGTTCAGAAGGAGACAGCGCTGTGTAAACCATTGTTCAACTGTGTTAAGCACATTTTGGGTAAGGGAGTGAAGTTCAGATATAGATGTGGCTGTGCATATAGGTGTGGAATCATCTGCATATTGTATGCATGTAGTGTGGGGGATTGGTAGGTGAAGGTCGTTGATAAATATAGAAAACAGGAGAGGTCCTAATATGGACCCTTGAGGAACACCAATGTTAATGGGCAGATGGGTAGATAGAATGTTATGCCAAAGTACAGCCTGTTGTCTGTTATCTAAGTAGGACTGGAACCATTTTATAGCTAGTGCATCTAGTGACAGGGATTTGAGGATATTTATAATTATCTGGTGATTTACCATATTGAATGCCCTAGACAGATCTATAAACAGTGCAGAGGAAAGCATATTGAGGTTACGGATTTTGTTAATACAGTCAGTAAAGGAAAGGAGGGCAGTAGTAGTGCTGTGGGAAGGTCTGAAACCATGTTGAGAGTTTGAAAGTAAGTTATTTTGGATTAGGTGGTCTAGCAATTGTCTGTGGATGCATTTCTCCATGATCTTTGCTAAGGTTGAAAGTAGGGCTATGGGATGGTAATTGGAGAGTTCAGTAGAGTTTCCACCCTTGTGAAGGGGGATAATATGGGATACTTTCCAGATTCTAGGGATGTGTCCTTCACTGATGGTTCTATTGATGAGAATAGAAATGATATAGGTGATGGATTTTGCTGCCTTTTGTAGATATTCAGTGGGTAGTTGGTCTGCTGAAGGAGTGCATGGTTTCAGTTTTTGGATAAGGGTAAGAATATATGTTGTTGGGACTGGTTGAAAGAGAAATGGAGGAGATGGGTTAGAGTTTCAGTTGGATATAGTTAAGTTCTGAGTAGATAATTGACTGGCAAGAGTTTGAATGGCCTCAGTGAAAAAGGTATTAAAGGCATTAGCAGTCTGCTTGGGATTCTCCTGGTCTGTGCCTTGTGGGTTTGGTGTGATGGATTGACCTGAGTGTAATACTTGATTAATACTTGCCAGGAACTTTTGTGGTTTATTATGGTGAGTCTGCTGGAGTTGTAGGTAGTAGTTTCTTTTGTCAGACAGTGTAGCTTTTTTAGTTTCATTTCTCAGCTGTCTGAAGTTTTGTTGGTCTACTGGGTTTTTAGTTAAATGAGATTTATTCCAGTATTTAATTCTGAGATGGATTTTTTTGTCTGGTTTCTTTTGAAAGCCATGGGGCAGATTTAGTTCTCATCCTAATAGAGCGGGTTGGTGCATGGTGGTCTAGTATGGCTAGGAAGTTAGAATTAAAGTAATTAACAGCTTCCTCCAGTGTGAGGTATTTTAAAGGAGACCAGTTACATGCTCTTAGTTCTCTCTAGAAGAGATTGGGGTTGAAATTTTTCTTGGTTCTAATTGTCCTAGATATGGTTGGATTAGGTAGATTGACTTTAAGCCTGATGATGTAGGTTAGTGAGTGGTCACTTACATCATCAGGGAGGGTTCCAGCTTCATATGTCTGGGGATGATTATTTATGAGAATCCAATCTAAGGTACTTTCTTTCTTATTAGGCTTGTTTATCCTGGTAGGGGAGGTAATGGTTTGAGAAAAAAACAAAAAGGTTAATATGGCTGGTAGGGTGGCTACTGCTACAACACTTCCAATCAATGTTAAAATCACCTAGGATTATGGTTTCTTGGGGTAAATTTTGGAATAACCAACAAAGGATATTTTCTATGGTGGCAATGTTATTACCAGGAGGAAGATAGATACAGATAATATAGATGCATTTGAATGTGTTAAGTTGAAGCTTGGTAATAAGAATTTCAGAGTTGGAGATTTGAGGTGGTTTATAGTCTTAGGTAGTAATCTGTAACCCAGATTTAAATAGGATAACTACACCACCACAATTTTTGGTTGCACGGTCAAGTTGCAAAATATTATAACTGGGTGGGATAACTTCATTGTCTTTAGTTACAGGTTTTAACCAAGTTTCTGTTAAACAAAGAATGTCAAAGGAGAAGACTTCCAAGAGAGCATGGAGTTGTGCAACTTTGTTATTAATGCTACGTATGTTGAGGTGAACTAATAAGAGTGAGTTTGGTAGTTTGGTAAGGGAATGGATAGTAGAGGGGTTGGGGTTGAGGAGTTGAGTGGTAGTAGCAGTTGTTGGGCCTGGGTTTGGGTGAATGTCTCCATCTTTTAAAGAGACAAGTAGTGTTTGAAGTCTAGGATTTGGGAATTTGCTATACAGAGGTAGAGATTTTCTGGGATTGGGAGAGTCATATCTAATGTGGGCTATCCTGCGGTATTTTGCTAGTAAATAGCTGGGTGTAGATGCTATGTTAACATGTTTAGTGAAAATAGGTAGAAAAGGAAAGGTAGATAGCTTATTGAGGTATAGAAGGTGTGGATATAATGGGTGTTCATAGGAGGTTAGCAGGTAAGCTAAAGTTAGAGGTGGTAAAAGTATAAGTATGAGTAACCTCTGTAAGATGGTTGGGGTGGGCAGCTTATACATCTGGAAGGGTAAGTTGTTAGTTTGCTGTAGGTATACTAGGTGTGGAAAGGAAAAGGTGGAGGGTGTGATGGGAGAGATAGGGAGTGGTAAGTGAAAGGAAAGAATTGGAGTTAAGTGGCCAATGGTGAAGGGTTTGTAATTGGTGGAAGAGGGAAGGGGTGTGGTTAGATGGTAAAGAGTAGGACCCCTGAGGTGGGTGGGATTTGGGGGTAGGGTAGGGGAGTGTAGTGAGCCCGCATGGCGAACGGAGCGGGTAGAGACAAGTGAAGGAGAAGCTAGAGAAGAAACTATCAGCAATGCTAGTAACTGAGGGAAAGTTAGGCAAGTCAGGTATGGGAAATATCAGAGATAAAACAGAAGTCTATGAGAAAAAAACAACAGGTGGGTGTAGACAGTTGAAGTAAAGGGTATGTGAGGAAATAAGAGCAGGTCTAGGTCTTAAGAGATGTAGTGTAATTACAGAAAAAATACAGAGGGATAAGCAGGAGATAAAGAATGGGATACAGGTGCCACCCAGTGGGCAGATCTAGTATTGCAGGTAAGTATGTAAGGGAGCTAGCTGGTTTAGAACTAGGGAAGGAGTGATAGCTAGTAAAGGGGGTTATTATAAAGTAGTAGAGGTTTGTTGGATACAGGGTAGATAGGAGTGGGGGTAAAGGCTGCTGGCTGTTCAGGCTTGTACATACTTTAGAACCTCTGAAGCAATAGTAGACGGTAGTCAGCTTTACAAGCATGAATTAGACAACCACATACTTTCTTACTTCCTTGAGAAAGGGGTGCAGGGAAAATAAAGCTGTTAGATGAGACCGCAGGTATTTTGATAGGGTCCTTTGTCACCAGGTAGGTAGGTTCTTAGAGACTATATCAGGAACAGCGCAATGGGGAGCAGGGTACTTTAGGGAGAAAGAGAGACAAACGTAGAGGAGAGAAAAAAAGAGTTAGCACATAGCAGGTAGTTATGACATTTAAACAAACAAAAAAGCTTTACATGAAGACACAGTTAATAAAGTAGCTTATATTCATGCCCTTATTTATGAAAGAAGCTATTGGAATCACTTTTAAGCTATTAGTACTGTGGAATTATAAAGTAGTCTAAACTATCATTTAGAGGGACTCTGAATCAGGTTTACTGAAATTGGGAGCAAGCAAAAATAAAAACATAAGCTTCTAATATCCAAATATAAACTATACCAGCAAAAATAAAAGATAACTGGAAAGCTACCTTAGAGAGAATTTACTGTACTACTCTGTGCAAGGACAGTGAGCTTACAGTGTGGAATACAACACTGAAAAAAGAAAAATAATACTATCACTTACTAGAGATGCTACACCTGGATTGCTTTCAGCTGCAATTAGAGCAAATATGGCATGCAGGGTTTTTAAAACCTTTAGTGTGTTGTACTTGAGCAATCACATGGGGGTGGGGGAAGGGAGGGAAACCTTCATAGGTTTATAGGTTTATACTAGGCTATCTGCCCTAAGGCATTTATAAGCCTAGCCCAAATTTTTGTGGCTTACGCTACCCCTTATATGAAAAAATACTGTGCCCATTAGTTTGTTGTGCCTCTGTCCAGCAGTGACACAGAGATGATTCCCGGGGTAAACCTACGATCTCCCATCCACAGGTCAAGATTTCTCTTGAACAGAGCCAGCGAGGTGCTCTGCCTCACATGGACCGGGATTTTATTCCACAGCATAGGGAGTCTCTGGAATTTAAAGTGGCAGGGGAGAATCCAAGGGACTCTGCTAAACCTAGCTTATTATCAAGGACCACCAAGGAAATAAGGTAAACATACAGGCACCCTTGTTCAAGGACTGGAAGGTTTCTCCAAGAAAAACTATGTGTAGGAATATACCACAGGTGGAAGTTGTATGCTGCTTACTAGTCTGCAATGGCAGATTGTATTCTCTTTTATATTTGTATTCCCCTTTGCTCATTGTTTGCTGCACCCAATGTAGCTAAAGATAAAAGCAGCTGGAAACTTTGCACCTGTGTTTGGTGTTTAGTGAAGAACAAGTATTGAGGAGGAGGAGGGACTAAAGGCTATGACTATTGAGAGGGGCTAAATACCTTAACATAAAACAAATTATCAACAGTGAAATGGAATGAAAGGGGTGGGGTGGGCTAAGAGGAAGAAAGTTTGCAGCTATTGCCCCTGGGGTATGCACTCTAGCTGACTGTAACAGATTTTAACAAGGCATAACAGTAGTTACAAAAGCTGGCACCTACACTACACAAGCAGTAACAACAAGGTTCCTGGAGTTAAACCAGGAGCTGCAGTTTATTTTTGGATGATTGCTGGTTTGAGTTTTCTTTGCTTTTAGCTGGAGTGAGAGGATTCCCTGCTCACACACGTGGGGGGGGGGGGCCAAAGTGATCAGGTCCTCAGTGGCTACTACATAAGTGGCGACAACAAGGTTCCTGGAGTTAAACCAGGGGCTGCAGTCTATTTTTGTATGATTGCTGGTTAGAGTTAAGTAAAACATAAGTAGAACAGAAAGCAACTCAGTTAAAATGGAGCATTTATAAAACTCCAGACACATTTCCAGGGCAATTTTACAGTAATTGATGAATTTGTGAAGTAATTGACCTAAATCAGAGGTTCTCTGTTGCAGTTATAATCATTATATAACAAAACAGTATCATTAATACTGATTCAGGAAGAAGTCTAAAAGGATGACTCTAAAAGCTTGTCCACCAATAACATTCCCAAAAAGAAGCATTTTATAAGTCAAGCCCCTTTGTCCCGTGACCAAAGAGAATAAAAATTAATGAGGACTGTTAGCCTGTAGGCTAGGAGAAGACTGTGGTATAGGTAAAGGAGTATAAAGATGAGACGAGTCACTTGGCTTCTGTGTACACCTGTTGCTGTAGTCATACCTCTCAACTGTCCAGATTTATGCAGAATCTCAACATTTTTGTCTCATATTATTGGCCTGCTCCTTATAAAACTTGTTTTCTTACAAATCATTAATGATAAAGTCTTTAAATAACATCATACATTTGAGTTTCAAACATCATATCCTTCATAAAATACATGGTAGCACAAAACTAGTTATTTTAGAAACATTTTAAGTTTGTAAGAGCAATATTTAAAATTTGTCCCTGATTTTAGGTCTTTAGCCCCCACCCCCATTCATTTTGGCTTTGTCCAGATTGCTTGCACTTAGAGGTAGAGAGGTATGGCTGTAGTGGATATTGGTAGTCAATGTGCCTTTTTGCAGGGTTGATTCACAGGGGATGGGCAATGTAATAAACTGGCAAATCCTATTGAAAATTTTGAACCTTCTATTTACAGATATGAACTAGAAAAACATGGTCTGCAACTCTCTCTCTCTCTCTCTATATATATATATATATATATATATATGTATACATATTCCGTATGTAGTACTGATTAAACACAACTTAGAATAATTAAACAAAATGTAAATCTGTATTACCTATATTCTACTCATCTCTCTTTTATGAAAAGGAAACCACTGAAAGAGTAGGATTGTTTGCAGGGAAGACATGGGTAGGGTCACTGTAAGGCATGCTTTTTCATTAATATTCTTCAAGTGTTTTATGCATATGTTCATTAACACTTGCAAGCAGGTTTTGATATTGCTCTTATCTGTGGGTGAGTCATGCAAAATGCTTATTCATTTCCATAGTGTCTTGTTACAGCTACTCTCTTTTCAAAGCAATATGATGCAATCCTGCTAGACAACACACTCTTAAAAAATGACTTTCTCTTTCATAACATCAAACTATAAGATCTTTGACCTCTTAAAACAATAGCTTAGATAAGTGACAGAAGTATCTATCCCTCAAGCTAAAGTACAATGAAAACATTTCAGGTTCTTTTTCTAATGAAATGTTTCTGATACAAGCAGTGGATTCTCCAGCAATATGAATTTAAGAGTGAACAGTAAATCTGTAAGAAATTTATACTGTTGTAAGGATAATATAAATGACTACATAACAATAAGTATCTGTTTATAAAGCAGAAATCAGAATAATCACAGTTAAATGGTCATGCATATGATCATTATGTTTCAGCAAACAAGATGCTTTTGTCGAAGTAATTAATTTACAAAATTGCACAAGGCTTATTGACAACATTATCGCTAAGCTCTAATTATTAAGATCACTAGACCCATAAAGTATCAGTAGGATGAGGGGTTACCATTTTTGCATATATTTTATCCAAACATGATAGAATGTTCTGCTCCCCACTAACTGAAGTAAAGAATAAAGGAAGGAGGGTTTGGTATAATAGTTAAGGTCTGTACTTCAGAAGTACAAAAGTAGTGGGCTTGATTCTGACCTCTGATTGTTAGCTAGGCTTGCAATAGTCTGTAGACTGATAGCCTAACACTTACCTTGTTTTATCACTACATCTTAAAGCAGCATCTATGATACTATTTTTCCAGTGATTGATAAAAGTAAAGAACTCAGAAACACCTCACATTGCCATGCTGTCTACAGTTACTACATGTCCTGAAACATTTAGCTCTGAGATATTTGTGTCTCAAAATCAACAATGCTAGAAGTTAGATAAAAAAAGATGGTGGTGTGTGTGTGTGTGTGTGTGTGTGTGTGTGTGTGTGTGTGTGTGTGTGTGTGTGGGTGGGTGTGTGGGTGTGTGGGTGTGTGGGTGTGTGGGTGCGTGGGTGCGTGTGTGCGTGTGTGCGTGTGTGTGTGTGTGTGTGTGTGTGTGTGTGTGTCTGTGTATTTCTGTGTTGGTAGGAGGGAGGCAAGACGAATGCTATTTTGTTTTTTTCTTTCTGCCGAGACAAGGACAGGTAGTTATTACTTATTATACCATGATCCCCCCAAAACGTGCACGCTGATTGGCCAGCGTGCCCGTTGTAAATCGAGTTATACTAATGGAAAAGGTCCGTCGCCGGACTTTTTCCATTAGTATAACTCTTTAAACACTGTCTCGCTATGTTAAATGGGTTTAACATGGCGAGACAGTTAAAATAAGCAACGGAGATCTCCGTTGCTTATTTTAAACTGTCTCGCATGTTAAACCCATTTAACATAGCGAGGCAGTGTTTAAAACAACGGAGAAAGCAAGATCTCCGTTGCTTTTTAGTCTCGCTATGTTAAATGAGTTTAACATAGCGAGACAGTTTAAATAAGCAACGGAGATGTCCGTTGCTTATTTTAAAACTGTCTCGCTATGTTCAACTCATTTAACATAGCGACACACAAAAAAAACAACGGAGATCTTGTTTTCTGTTGCTTTTGCACAACTCTGATGTACTGCGCAGGCGCGCAGTACATCAGAACTGCCGCGGATGCCAAGACATCTGCGGAAGGGCAGTAAACAGGCATTATACTATGCCATTATTTAAGAAAAGTAATAGTTTCTTTTCTTAAATAATGTCATGGTATAATAGCAATAACCCACTTCTGGGTGTGGGTAATGCTAAATTAACCCACGGTTGGCTTTGTTTGGTCACTCGGGCTTCGCCCTCGGGACCAAACCACGCCAACCGTGGGTAAATTTAGCATTACCCACACCCAGGCGTGGGTTATTGCTATATCAATGCCCTGGATATCAGTAATGCAGGCACAAGTGCACTTATACTGCAGAGGTGCTCCTGCAGCATGCAGGTTTTACAGAATGTTACATACCTTGCTACTGAAGGATTTAAGTATGGAGCTGTTAATTCAGATGTTGCTTAAATAAAAGGGAATGCTTTGGCTATAAACATGATTTAAAGAAGGCATGCCATAATATGTAGTCCAGCAATGTAATTAGTATCAAGGGAATCTAAGTGGTTTTTGCTTGGTGCATAGACTACTTTACCTTAAGCAAGAGCCGCTTAGAGGTTGTTAAACTTTAAAACATGTGGCTATGAAATAGGTTTTACTGAACACTTTACACATACTTTGAATGTTTCATGTTTTTCAAAAAGAGTACAACAATAAGACAAAAGTATTGCCTTACTTCCCGTTGTTAACCATTTGCTTCTCACAGGGCATACATCTGTTATTTCATTTTCTTCTGAATTTGGCAAGAGTAATATGAGGCACAAGTTTCCAGACTGACAATACGTTATACCACTAAATTGTAGGTTTTCTTAGAAACAGCTACAGAAGTGAAAAAAAAGATGATCAGCCTATCACTTAAGTTAAGTAGCGTTTAGCTGCTTTGGGAATCTGTCATCTGTAAACACAAATTTGACAGATGTTATATGCAAAACAGTTCCATCATTTAAATATCTCACTTTTGAATAGAATGGGAAAGCTTTAGCTCCCTAAGCATGCATATTGCAGCTACCTTTAACTTAAAGATTCAGTTCACCAAATATTTCTAGTTTAGTGTAACCGTCTCAGTATCAATATTAGAGTGAGCACATTTTGAAAAGACATTCAACACAACGGTATAGCCAAATATTCTGGGGTTAGAAATTCACAGTTGATAACATTCTGCTGATTTTTGTTATAAATCTAGTAGCATAGTCAACAGTTATGACTGAGATTAGCAGATATTATGTCTCAGCTTGTTATCTAAAATGTGCAGACAGTGTCATTGTAATTTCTGCTACATTCTGTTAAACGCATGAGCAGAAAGCCACATGCTTTTTCTCTTCAATACTAGTCCTATGAATAATTTGATTCAGCATGACATTTTTTTCATTATCTCATATATTTCTTCCAAGCAAGTTTAGAAGTATCTTCAGCCACACCACTGTTGTATATGACATAAGTTAACTTTATATGCTCTTTTTCATAAATTGATGTTTTCATTTTGTTCTGAGGTTGAAGAGAGAAATATTTGTGGTATTTCATGCAGGCGTGATGACTAGCTGCCATAGTATAGTGATATCAGATATAGCACATCACAGATATTCAAAAGTTCATAGATAAGTCTAGGCAATTAGTCTACATACCATTATAGGCCTAACCAAAATATTATATTCAAGGTTTGTCTCCAGCCTTGAAGAAAATACCCCAAGGTATACAAGGAAAGAATATTTGGTTTCTCATAAAATCTTTTTACTCAGACCTTTTTGTTGAAACTTAAAACATGAAATAATTCTAAACAGAAAAACTATTTTTTGGACCAAAATTTAACTATTCTAATGAAAAAAAATTCACAGCAACAAGTAGAAAAATATTTACAAAAGGTGTCTACTTAAACAAATGCAATTTATGTATTTATTTATTTATTTGTTTGTTTGTTTGTTTGTTTGTTTGTTTATTTATTTGTTAACCGGGTTGGTTCAACTTGGTAGAGACCTTTTTTCAGTGGAGACCCGAGAAGAAAAGCTCCAACATTGCAAAAATAATAATTAACAATTGTAATTTTATACAATAGAAAACAACGGTAAAAATGATTTTACCATTGATTACATTACAATTATCGATCGTTCAACTTCTATCCCCGGGATTCATGAACCTTGCGCCAGGCGCCAGCATAGCGTCGGCGTTATAAAGCCAAATATGGCCACCGAGCGATTCAGGTATGAAGCAATCCCACGTGCACTACCGGCGTGCGCTGGACCTGCGCCGCCCCCGGCGTAGGTATGCTAATCACACTGTGTGCGGTATTGCACCATGCAAATGAAGGCAAATAGCGATTCACGAAGTGGGGCATGCGTAGCGTAAGGGCACGGCAATGTAAACCGAAAAAAAACGGTTTACATTTACCCAAACTTGACCAAGGAGTAACGGAAGGCTGTCAACGTCAGGTATCATACAGGTGCAATATGCCAAAGGGGAAAGGCACCAAGAATGTCCAAAGAAAACATGCACAAACTGTAAATAATGACAAAAATGTCATGTACGTAGAAACCACAGCAGAACCCCGGATATGTGTACAGAAGGTGCAAAGCAATGAAATAATATGACAATGTCCTAAAAGAGCTGTATAATACACATCAGCTGTACAGCCACCACACACCATAGTATGTATGGAAAGCCCAACCCCAGCGCAAGGGTTGTCAAGGAGTGGTGGCAGTGTTCGGCGCAGTAACCATGTATTAGCAGTCAATGCCATGCAAATGAGGCAGATAATAGTGAATCGCAAAGCTGGCGCCGGTGTAAGGATGGAGCAAACGGCGCAGCGGTACTACACCGAGGAGTGGCCTACACGAGATACATGTCAATCGCAGAGGGGTGTGCCACAGTAGGAGGAAGCATATTGGAGGCCAGCAAACCTGGGCTGTACAATGCACATCACAGCAGCAGGACCGGCGTGTGAGGAAATAGATGCGCTGAGAGTACATAATGCGCACACAGATGCATGTGCACAAGGATGACTATGTTCCCCAACACAGTCATGTGATGGCCTCCTCGTCAACAGCCACGGATATAGGAAGGTAATGCTGAGAATATGAGGAAATGCGGAAGCAGTGTAATTGGAGCCGTAATGAGCAATCAACACCAATTAATCCAGGAAGGGCAAACGGCGGCAGCCGACAACTCTGTATGCAGACTCCTGCATAACGGGAAAGGGGAGGCATATGAATGCAAAGATAGTAGGGGATGTAGTAGAAATGCAAAGAACAAAGAACCGAAATAGCATAGCCAAGTACAGAGGTAGCATAACTGCGGCTGCAGATAAAATGCATCATATGCCATGTGCCTGCAGGATGCAGTAATGTAAGATGCAAAGCTAAGCCAATGCAGGCAACTGTAACGCAACACTAAAGGCAATACCGTTGCAGTTGCAACCGTAAAACACCGAAAATAATCCATGGATACGGCTGCACAGACACACCCAATGACATCACCGGGTATACAGCACAACAGTATAAAGTGTGAATGCACACAACACACAGCGATTTCCCAAATGCCGCACCGTAGGGTGTAAACACACAGGGAACTTTTAATATGTATATGGTGGGTGCCGCCGTGATGCATAGGTATGTGGCAGAGACAGACGGAGTTGCGGAGGGCGGTGCCGACAACTACCGTAGGCCTCACAGGAGAAGGAGAGTGTTCAGACCAAGGGTGACCTACCAGGGGCTGCAAGACCTGGAGATAGTAGAGCGCTACAGGGTGGACAGGGACACGTTACAGCAAATAGTGGAGCTGTGCCGGCCACGCCTGAGAACAAGAGACATCAGAGGGGAGCCCATCCCAGTGGACACAAAGGTATGTGTGAGCTTGCGAATACTGGCTACAGGTACCTTTCAAAGGCCAACCGGGGATATAATGGGTATCTCACAGGCATCAGCATCTAGGGTACTACACCAGTTCCTGGATGCCATGTTACGACATGCCCATGAGTATATAAACTTCCCCAGATCTCAGGAGGTGTTGGCTAGCAATATGCGCCACTTCCACCGTGTGGCACAATACCCGGAGGTACTGGGTGCGATCGACTGTACGCACATAGAAATCAAGTCACCGCCTGGGGAGCAGGGTACACGCTACATAAACCGCAAGGGATACCCCTCCATCAATTGCCAGGTCGTGTGCAATGCGCAGGGCATTATCATGGATGTGTGCTGGCAGCCCTGGAAGCTTCCACGACTCCCATATCTGGCATGCCTCACAGCTGTATCAGGTATTCGCCAGGGGGGGACATCACACAAGGTCACCTTGTGGGGGATGCTGGCTATGCACTGGAGCCGTGGCTGATGACACCCATCAGAAATGCACACACACACATGCAAGAATGCCATAATGAGGCACACGCACAAACCAGAATAATCATAGAGCGTGTGTTTGGGATTTTGAAATCATGGTTCCGGTGCTTGGATACATCCGGTGGAGCCTTGCAGTACTCTCCAGGCACATGTGCCCACATATTCATAGTATGTTGTATGCTACACAATATGATTCTGCGGAAACAGCTGCTGCAGGGACATAATGGTGTAGGGCCACCAAGCCCGCCACAACTGCCAAGGCAAGCACAGGCACAGGGTGTTCAGCGCCATGAACACGCTGTGCCAGCCCCAGTAGGTAGACGGAGGCGTACCCAATATGCCTATGCCCTGGCAAAGAGGGAACGCATAGCACATACTTTGACAGTGTAGGCCCCATGGACTGACACCTCCTTACCTGCACACACAGTGAAATGGACGCCACACAAACATGTCCGCCCGTAATGTGTACCGTATGGCCGGACCTATGTGTGACTCCAACAAAGGCACCACCCAAACACTGCACACCCAATAGCCAGCAGAGCATGGAACGCCAACACCTCACCGCATGCCGGTTCTACAGCACACGGCGTAGCCGTATGCTGCCACTATCGCCGCAAGTCGACCACATATGTACTTATGTGCATACACAGATACGGAAATAGATATCAGTACACATGTAGAAATATATGTACGCATACACAGATATAAAGTACAACAGGGTAATATGGAACCCAGGGATGCAGGTTCACAGATAAGTAAGACGCGAAATCTCCACATAGTAAACATAGTGACCGACAACCCGATCATCCGGGAGGGTGGGCAGAGCAGGTAACGCCAGCCATGGAAATGTCAACCTGCATCAATACATATCCGCGTGTCGGGATGATCACCAGTCCACGGTACAGTAACGGGATATGTTCGTGTCATATCCATAGGATATGAGTGCGGAGATACACGCCGCCACCGGCGCGCCAACGTAGGTATTGTGTTCAACCGTCGGTGCGAAAGCGGCAAGCATACTAGTGAAGTGTACGTCATTATGAGGAACGTACCTCATTTGGGGTGTAAAACAGTTCATGTCCCTCGCAGTTCCACAAAGTTCCACATTGAAAATGTCTGTCAAACATCCATTGTTAGGAATGTATTTAAATGACATCCTGGTAAATAGAAATGAATCATAGTAATTCATTAAAGGTTCTTCACTGTAAGTAAATCAGCATATCCTAATCATCCTATGACCTACATAGCTGAAGTTGTTACTATGCCATTACTATGTGTTCCACATTATGCCCATTTGTTCCACATTACTAATGTGTGTGTTCCTCATTTTGGAAATAGAAGGTTGAGAGCCATGGCAGCAATATGTGTATGTGTGAGGTGTGCCGCTTGCTTACTTAACGGTCGTGGAACACACAGCGGTATTTACGGGACCGTAAGTGTTCACGATCGGTGCCGGGTTAGCACAGTCGTATTTTCGCCGTACATGCCTGATGCCGTGTAATCCGCTGTGTGTGTGTAATGTGTGTGCCACTGTAAAATGTGTATGTAGATGACATGTCACAGGCGGAGTGTAATAACATGCGTAGGCATACAGTACAGGAACTATAGGCGTATGTACAGCAGTACCCACAAAGTAGTACTGACATCTCCTCAGTGGCTATGCACGTGGCGACGTAAAACGATGCAAAGCGGAAATGTCCCAGAATGTACCACAGGGCCATAGCCAACAGGAGATGCAAAGGACGCATGTACAAACCATGACCGTATGTATGGCGTCCATAAGGTAGACTCAACACGAGACGTCGGCAACGTTACACAGCATCAGGCATGTACGGCGAAAATACGACTGTGCTAACCCGGCACCGATCGTGAACACTTACGGTCCCGTAAATACCGCTGTGTGTTCCACGACCGTTAAGTAAGCAAGCGGCACACGAATAGGAGGCTACCGGTAGCATACAGGCCATCCCAAGTATAGGACCACAATCACCGTAACTATCAGTGACAAAATGCCAATGGATAGTAGGCACGGACGAACATCCGCAGATATATAACCGATGTGAAGGAGGAATACGTGCAGGAAGCACACATGCAGGCGATACCGACACCACACGACATCAACAAAACAAACATTCCCAGAACAACAGACAGGTAACCTGCAGCTCCCCAAGCAGGGATGGAGCACACACACAAGCATATCTTGTATGTATAAATGCAAGACCCACACCCCGTACCCGTCACCCACATCCGCAGATATACCCCATCGCACATATCAAAGGGATAACAGCTAAAACCGTAGTAAAAACATACAGGCAGTCAATGACAGCGGCATACCCACAACAAGCCACGTGGGAAACACTAGCAGCAGCTGATGCATCCTTACATCCGTTGTGTACAGGAATATAACAGCTATGTTACACATCTGAATGCACAACGCCATCGACAGACGCCGCCAGGACACGGAGACCCACATGTCGAACAGAATACCATACCCAACACACACAATCCATGGCTAACACCACAGCGAAATGTACCTGACACCACACATAGCGGATGCAGTCACACAAACATGATACAATACATACCATCCTCATGAAGGTATTGCAAATAACCAATGGCCACACGAGGAATGAACCATGGCCCAGTGCCGACGCCAGAACGCATTTAATGGAGGGGGATCACCGGTGATAGCATAAGTACACACAGAGGAACAGCTATTGGCGTGATGAACCCACATGCCTCAGGTGATGACGAATATAAGGAAGACTCCCTGGATATTCAAACCGTATGTTCATACCGAACAAATAGCGAATACAAAAGGAGTAGCAAGCAAGTACTGACGAATACAGAACCAAAGGCCGGAAAGGTATGTCGAACCCAGGAGATGTACTGTTGTGTAACGCATGATACGTATGACGAATCTGTACAGTATGTGAACGGTGTGTGTAGGTAAAGATACCTGTCCATCAGGCAGAGAGTGGTGAAAGTTGGTTATGTAATGCTAAGCCGCGCAGCATACCAACGACTGTGGACAACGTGTGCACAGCAGTGGGACAACATGTACACACCCGGGATAACCCCAGGTTAGGCTTGCCACCTTTTCAAATGGCCAAAGTGGGACATTTTCGGGACACACATCAGATGTTACAGGTGGACACATACCCATGGTCAGTACAAAGGGTAGAACTTTACTCTTTTGCCTAAATAACATCGTAGTCTTGTAGCAGTTTAGTTGCTTATTGTGTGTCTTGTAACATTTAGGAATTTACAAACATAAATAACTATGTTATGCAACTCTTACATAAAAAATGGGACATAATTATGTCCCACAATCTCAGGACATTTGCCATTTGTAATATGTTTTGTCAGGACACAACTGCCCAAAGAGGGACTGTCCCTCGCAAAGTGGGACAGGTGGTAACCCTACCCCAGGTCTGCCATAGGGATTTCAAACACAGAACAATGCCACCACCCACGCTGATGCTGACAGTGGATATCCAACAATGAAGTGCCACAGCAGGGGATAGGACATGTATGTATAGTGTCACAGCACACATGTGCATGGGCATATACCGTCGATGTCATACAGAATGTGCGCACGACGTGCACGTATCCCACGCAGTAGGGGTGACTATGTCAATTATGTGTAATGCAAAGCTGTCATGATGGATATGTTCAGAAATCATAGACAGTATCACAGGCATAGCATGCATGATGGAGGGATGGCCTAATGTTATGTACATAAACAAGATATGTATTGCCTGCACATATGGGACAATGTAGTAGCAGAATAGGTACCCAAAATGGAGGGAACAGCAAGTAACCATGTCCAAACGTTCCGTAGCAGGTGCAATGTGTGCCACAATGATGTCCAGCAGGGCCGTGTGTAAACACATGTGCAATGCACACAGTAGTGACACCCCCCCCCATGGTAGTGTCCACTGAACGGCAGAAGTGGATGTCAACTGTATGTCTATACAGTACGTCCGCTGTGGTGGTACCATGGGTCTGTGTCACCCTACCAGCAAGGGAGCTATCACATGACTAGTGACACAGTGTGCCCCTGTGGGATGTGCACAGGACCTATGTCCCACAGCACGGTGTGTGTCCAGTCTGTGGAAGTCACACAGACGCCCGGGCAGAGCAATGTGGCATGTGTGCACACATGCAGGACTGCTCCTCCCACCCTGCCCACTGCAAACGCCATGTAGGAGTACTACATGCATCAGTACTGCGGAGAACATGGCCCATGGCAGAGTAGATTACACCCTGTGTTAGTGGCATGCAGGTGAGTACAGATGTGTTACATGACTGTCATTTGCATATGTAAACTGTCTGAGCTGGGTAGAGATCACAGCATTACTATACTGAGACATGTAACGTTGTATCCATTGTGTAAGGTACACCACACATGTGTTATTGTAACACTGCCCGCGTGTACATGTGTGTATGGCACAGGTACAAGGGCACCCAAGGTATCAGCTAGACATATGGTCCAGAAATGCGTGGTCCTGCACATGTGTACCCACGCCATGGTGGAATATGGCAACCACAGCACCATGTGGGGCATGTGTGTGTACATCAACCATGTACAATGTGATATGCCTGTATAGGGACAGTATCCATGTGATACACACCGCATGACTGTCAGTATGCAAAGGTGATGTGTATGCACTATGTGTGATGTAACTGATGCAATGATATCTACATGATATATCTGCCACACTGACACCTGTATGGTTGTAAGTAATATGAGTAGGATGAGCTAGAATACTGCCAGGTATGTAGATGTGGTATATGTAGGCATGGACAATACTGTGTGACAGCAGGTAGTGTACGTATGCAAATACTGAGCATGAGGGGCCACATGTCTGAGGACTGTGCAATGTCACATGTCCCTGACTTGTTGTAGTTAGCATGATATGCCTGCACCACTGTGTGACCTGTACAGGAGGCACATGGCGTAACATCCCGAGACATAGGGTACGATGTGATGCTGGATGTGTACATTGGCAATAGCATAAAGTGGAATGGCGCTGAAGGGCAAAGAGCGGATCATGTCTGATGTGATACCCTCTGTACCACCCCAACCACCCATGCAATAGTATGACAGGTGGCCAGCATGGGATGTGGTGTGCTGTGGCGCACATAAGCCCAACAAGGGTGCCAGTAAAGGCATGCAGGTAGTCAATGAGTGTGTGAAGCATGTATGTCAAGATGTGGCCCAGTGCCATACTGAATGGCCCAGTCATGGGTGTACAAATGCAGCCCCATACGTGCAATGCAGTACCACCCATGTGTAGTGTGATAGATGTGGTAGTGTGGTGGTCAGGGTACACAACGTACATGAATGAGCTAGCAGTCAATGCAGTTTGCTGCTGCAGGGACATGTAACAGCCAGGTTGGCGGGATACAACAACTACAGCGATTGCAGGTGACATTGGGACTGTGTTCCCGGACATAACATGTGCATGGCAGTACTATGTATGTGTCCACAGGGTTAATACAATGTCCAGCCAAGGATTGGAACCCTGTAGTGAGTGAGAGTGTGTATTGTTGGTAGGTATCCCATTGGCAGGCACGATGCCAGCAACATCTGTGTTGGCAATGCCTGCATGACTGTGGTATGCTGCATTGAATGTGGATGTAGTCAAACAGCAGAGACATACCACCACACTGCGTGAGGGCCCACACTGCAATGTCTGGCAGTCATGTGTAGGTAGCTAGCTGTGGAGTATGTCATGCACCATGAGGACACACCATGACTGTCAAGTGACACACCACACACAGGTGAACATAACTACCGTGCAACAGCCTGCACATGTGCCCATACAGCACGTGTGCATGGAACAGGAATACCACTGTGGCGTCTGTGAAAAGGCCAGTACCACCATGTCTCTGTGTGGAATAGCATGGTCCCTACCAGTGTGTAAATGTAGCAGAAGTGCACTGTGATCAGTGTTGGCATAGGCACGTAGACTGTCCATCGTACGGGGTGCCATGCCATCAACTACCTCTGTCAGTGGATGTCGGTAATACCGGCTGTAGAGTGTATGTACCATGCATGCTGCTATGGTTGTGTGTTTAGGGTGTGGCTAGCAGGGACGAGAAGCATGGATGTTCAGCAAACAGAGGGGGGATGTGTGTAGGCCTAGCACACAGACACATGGAGGTTTGGTGCATGCCGAGGGTAGTGTAGGTATGGTATGTGTCGTGTAATGTGTCACCCAGCTATGTGTACTGCATGGCCAAGCATGTGTGGGTACATGGGAGTCCATACTAGGGAAGGGCGTGTTGCTGTCAATACATAGCAGTAGCAACTGTCCTAGGTGCAATGTACAGTATGCCAACACGACCAGCATGTAACCTGTGGTGTACAGTGTATTCACTGTCGCGTGTCACAATGTGCATAGCGGTCACGAACATGGGTATCTGAACATGGATTACCTATGATGCAATGTGTCTTGGGAATATACAGTATGTGTGTAAATCACTGTGTGGTGTGGGAACCACCCACCCGTGTGTGTTGCAGTCCAGGTATGTGCCTGGGAGGTATGATCTGTGTACAATCTGGACTGGCAGGTGTGCCGTAGGGCATGGAGGCAGGTCCCAGGCACTGCAGATAAATGACATGTGTGCTGTACTGTGTGTGCAGTGCTTGTGTACAGCACAGTGGAGGGTGTAAGCATTGTCACACATCACTGCATGCTGTGCCTACCTGTGACAGCCCTGCCGGAGACAGACATGTGACACCGCTGCACAGGCAGCATAGCATGTGAAGATGTACATGTGGGCTGCACACCTTAGGCAGATGTCCACAGGTCATGTGTGCCACGGTAGTGTGGTTGAACACGACTATCAGACTGGACAAACACCACATGCCTGCATAACTACAGTATGACCATAGTCAACAGTCCCAGTGACAGAGTAGGCCAATGTACACTATCCCTGCGCAGACCACTGGCTACTGGACACCTGGCTAGACACACACCTGGAGGGTTAATTCACCATTGAGCCATCACATGTCCCAGTCCATGTGGGCCGTACAATGTCATCACAGGGTGGTCACAATAGCAGGTGGCAAGGCAGACACAGTGTACCAGGTGATG
The DNA here is from genome assembly GCF_019279795.1 of Protopterus annectens. NCBI lineage: Eukaryota > Metazoa > Chordata > Ceratodontiformes > Protopteridae > Protopterus > Protopterus annectens. The sequence goes on from NC_056725.1 coordinate 282,602,577, forward strand.
TGTCATGTGTGCATATGTCGACTAGCACAGCCGCTCACATGTCTGCAACATACTGGTGCACGATGTATACTGTTACATGATGTATGGAACTGCACTGTCACCCACTACAGGGCCATCTGACACAGGTGTGTTGTGACTGGTGTAACCCATGTTTGCACAGGATACACACTGCTGTTGTAGGCAGCCATGCTGGTGGCTACCAGTGATATATGCAGTGGTCATACAGACATACCGCATACAGTGTTCATGCAGGAATGTCCATTGTCGTGGACGATGTGCTGCTATGTGAATGTAGGTGTGTGTTGTGAATGTTACACATCCAGAAGACACCATCTGGTGCAGTCATGGTTGTCAACACCAGTACACACATCCACAGCAGTCAGAACCCAGTCCTGACAATGTGTGTCAGTCACCCTCGCACTGTGTGACATATGTGCACATGGCGGAACACCTCCCACTGTCATCTAAGCTGGCTACATGATGGCTGGAATGTGCTGTAGAAATGTACAATGCTGGTAGCCCAATGAAGTACCTGGAATCAGACACAGTACGCTATGTCAGCCATGTAAACCATGCACAACAATGACCGCCCAACAGACACAAACAATGCATTGACACATGGAACATGTGCACATGACAACCCCCAATGAGGTATGTTGCACATATTGATGTACAATTGTCATCTATGGCCATAGCATGGATGCAGACACACATACTCCACAGGTAGTACCATGTGATGTAGGTAGGGGGGCATTGCTCATGTACATGTCACAGTAGCTGTACACACACATGTCCTGGATAGCCGTCATGTAGGGGTAGCTGTGGTATGTGACTACTGGACATGCCTGTACAAATGACCATGTCCCACAGGAGATGTGTTATGTGTGTACCACATGTGTCGTGCTGACAACAAGCTGTGATGTGTACGGCTGCCGGTGTACCTGTGTGACATTGTCTGTGATGGGTGCAAAGGCATATAGTATCGTATTGCATGCACACAAGCCCCACATAGGTCCATAGCCTGAACATACAATACAAGGAGTGTGTGGGATGATAGCAACCCACAGGAGGAGATGGGTATGGCCGGCAGGTTACAACCACATGTGTGTGTACGGTGTTCACGTCCACCACACATGAGCATCTGAGAGGCTAGTGTTACAGCTGTACAGGGTTGCATGCATATATGTTCAGCAACATCCCTGTGTGTCCCACCACTGGCCCATGGACCGATGGACACCACCCAAATGTGCAGATATGACATGTGCACAGCACATCACAGATGCCTACTGTACAACAGGCTTACCGTGTAGACATGTGCACAGTAGGTCTGTGCCAGCTGCAGTCAAACATGTAATGTGCCGAACCACACCAATAGTCCAGGCCATGCCACAGATGGACGTGCATGCATCTGTGTATGTATGGCTGTGAATGTCTCCGCATAGCAATATAGCTGTGTCACCGCTGTGAACAACAATATGAATGTGTCATATGTGTGAGGGTGTGTCATACGCATATGGTCTGATCGACGATACCATCAGTGACCCTGCTATGTGAACATCCCTGTCCCCATACATGGATACCTATGCCGCGCCCAACACCACATTCACAGAGGGAGGGATGGCGGTGTAGTGCAGCAGCAGACATGGGGTGGCAGCAGGCACTGGATGTACACATATGTGGTACCCACATCGGTGCAGGCAACCATCCATGTGCACGGATAGCGGTGTGTGTCCACATACAGCACTTTGTTGATCAATATCCCAGCACATAGCACCTGCCAGGGTTACAGTGTATGCATGGATGTGTGATACCTGCATGCACCAGACACACCCTCAGCAAGCAGCGGCAGCATACCTCGCTTGAGGCCAGTGTCCACACCATGGCGATAGACATGTTGAATGTCCATATACACATAGCACTGACATATGGAATGGACAGCCACCCTGCCAATATCCTGAACTCCCCAGGTGGATCACAACCCAGTGCCATGTATGTGGCATACCCTGCCATACCATGCAGACCTGCCCAGCAAGGCTGCATGAGCTATCACAGTCCTACATGGTGCAATGGACAAAAGGCACTCTCACTATCAACCATACACAGCAGTAATGTGGCGGTGATGCACCCTGTGGTGTCACAGGTGCTGTGTGATGCTTTGGACAATGTGTGTGTGTACATGCTATGCATGGCCTGTCCTGCTAATGTGTCATGGTTACACATTGCCCTATGTCTATCACATGTGCAACACAGGTGAGCTGTGGCAAGTTGTCCAACACCCGTACAGTGCTGTGTGGATGTACATGGCATGACACATGCATGTGCAGGTGTCCATGTGTATGTGTACAGTGCCACTGCTGACGTTCACAATGGCTACAGACGTGATGTGTACTGACATATACACAGCGTCCAGGTGAACAGCAGCACTGACATCACATGGGGACCTATGCCAGTGATATGGACACAGGTGCAGCCAGGTACACATGTCCACAGCTGGCTAACATCTACATGGTGCGGGTACAGTGTGATGGGGTGGCAAACAGATATGATGTGACACACACTGCTCAATGGTGTGAAGACAACACATCGGCTGTGTCACTGCCACGATGCCTTCACAGATTACTGTGCAGATGTCGTACTTGTCATAGCAATGTATCTCCAACAGTATGCCAGCACAGCAGTGTAAATGTGACCTGCCACCATCATTATGTCTTACAGATAATGCCACGATCCCGCCTTCCTGCATTCAGTCGACAGGAGGAGGAGGTGATCATACCATACCTCCATAGTAATCATAACATGTTATTTAGTCATGTGCCACAGCAGGCACAGGAACGACAGGAGATGTGGGAGGAGATGTGCAGGAGGGTGAACAGCCTGGGCGGATACAACCGCACTTATCAGCAGATCCGCAGGCACTGCACAGACCTGATCCGCATGCAAGACAGCGTGCCGCTGCAATCGCCAGACAACAACGTGGGACAGGTGGTGGGCCACCAACCCAGCCCCCACTCACAGCCACGGAGGAGCTCCTGGCCAGTCTGGGGACACCCACGGAACAACACGCAGAAACCCATGCGTCCATCGTGGAGGTGGGTGTCTCCAACTATGAGCTTGGAGCTGCATGGTAAGTCAGGGTTGCATGTTTGTATGATAAGTGATGTGGGGTGGGTGTCATAGTACAACACATAATATAGCCATACATGCCAGGTATATGGTTACACAAGACGAATACTACAGTATGCTATGTTGTGTTAGCAGACATGTGCATAGCACATGCTAACTCACAGACGCATGATGTGACATGCACACTGCTGACTGTGGCGATAGTAATGGATAATGTGTATACCTTTGTGTCATCCCTTTACAGGTACGTCTGGTGTCGCAAACACAAGGGTCTGTTGCAGGTAAGTCTGTTGCTAGTCAAAGGCATGATATGGTGTATTGATATTCCCCATGTGTCCATGCATGACATGCACACCTGTGTGTGCCCCAGTCACGGTATACAGGTTGCACCACCCGACACACACACCACCCATGTACAGTAGATACAACCGTTAGCGTAGAGTGGCATGACACCACACGGCCTATTGGTGTGTCACGTGCATTCAGCTATGCATACAATGGTGTAGGTGTTCCACAATGGCTGCATGTGTAGTATGCATCGGTATGCCTCTGCAGTATGCACACAGTACCACATAGTGAGCTGTGATCTTGCCAGAGCACAGGTGTTACCAATGTGACCTATGCCCCTGCATCGGGTGCACACGCTGTGACATGGCACATGCCATGTCCCATGCACGTGGATGTCTGGCTGCAACATTGTCACACCATGACATGACCTATGCACGACATAGCACACATCCACACTGTCCGCATATCTGTAGGGAATGTGACACCTTACACTACTATGGTTGTATGTCACATGGGCCACCACAGGGCCATGTGCACGATGTCCACCACACACAATTGTCAATGACCCAGACAGACAAGGCCATGGTCGATACCTACAGGCATGTTTCCACACAGTACATCCACAGTGGGTAGTCACCGCTGCACCCTGTACACACATAGTGGGCTCATCACTGTAGTGGCCCCCCTGGACATCCGATGTAGTACACCACTGACATGGAATGCCTCTCCACAGCTACTACAGGTGCCTCCAATATCCACCACATACGTGCTGCTGAGCGGCTTAACTGACTGACAGACATGGCAATGTAATGCGTCCAGGTCACGCATCACACGGAAACATAACTGTGTCCTGCTACTGTGCAGTGGCACAGTGCCCGCACTCCACACTGTACAGCTATGTACACAGCTCACACCAACCGCACCTGCACAGACATCCCTGTTAACCATACATTGTATCTGTGGACTGTACACATAACACTGCACCATGACAGCCATTGTGATGTGGTGCATGCAGTGGGACACCATTGTCACATGTCCACATGATACCACACATGTTTGCGGTGTACATGACATAGTGTCGGCAGACATGTGTACTGTCAACTCGCCTGTGGCCACACGGTGTATCACGGTGATGCATGCAAACTACCATGAATGTGTGTACTGCATGCCTACTAAAAGACACCTGCCTGTTGTACTGTTCCCACCAGGGCAGTGTGCATACTGCCACTAGGAATGTCTGGTCTACATTCACTGGTCTGTGGTGTGTGAATGCTGCATGCCACCTGCAATATCACATGCATGATGTCTGTGTGTGTGTGTGTGTGTGTGTGTGTGTGTGTGTGTGTGTGTGTGTGTGTGTGTGTGTATTGTAACTGACGGTATGCCTTTGTATTGACAGGTGCTGTAGGTGAGTTCCCTCCCGCGGTCAAGCTGATGCTAGTGTCCCCACAGATACTAGTGGTGATGACCATGTGCATGAGGCACAGGCAGGGTCGCCACAGGCACACACTGTGCCATTGGATAACATCACACTTACGCCCCTTCATCCCTGAACACGGTTCGATGCCGACACATACCCCAACACCGTTGCCCATAGATGACGGTCAGTCAGCGTCTGTTGGCATCGAGCAGGAATGTGTGGTGGCTGCAGAAGGTGTGGGTACACACGATGTTGCCAGTGTACTGACTGGTGCAGTGCCACGCAGGCATGTGGCAGGTGCTGCTCGTAGGGGAGCACCGCTAGACATACACCTGCCGCATATGGTGCAGCAGCTGGTATAACCAGACGATGTTCCAGACTGTAATGGCGGCGCAGGCACGTGCCGAACGGCAGAACCAGGAAGGGCAGAGGCTGCAGAGGTCCGCAATCCATTCCTTGAATGACAACATCCAGGCATTGGCGACGCCCAACAGCATCTTGCCGATGTTCTGGATAGGAGATTGGGTGAGATGGCTGGTATCCTCGACCGAGGCATGGCCATCCTTGAGCGTGGGCTGTCCGTGCAGGAACACCAGGTAGGGTGAGGCATAGGGCACGTGGGCGAGGCCAGCAACACCACTTGGTGCAGGTCAGCGCGTGCCACCTCCCATGCCCGCCCACCCAGTGCTGGTAGCAGCAGCAGTGCAGCTGCTACTACACCAACCACACCAGGACAGAGCAGGCCACGTGGACGTGGCCCTGGACGCTCCCGGCGTGGGTACGTTTCCAGCGGACATGTGACATCGGAGAGTGTATTGTCTGTAACTACACCCGTCGTGCCTGGCGACCCCAGGCAGGCCCGGGTCACGCCGCTGCAGGCGGACACAGTGAGCCGTAACACCTGCACTGTACAGTCTGGGGCTGCCAAGCATACCCCGTAGGCATCACAGATTACTGAACTGTGTACACACAAACCCACACACAGCAAACACGACTGTAGGGCTCCACCACACCCACATGCAATGTACACAGTCATGCCCAGTCAATGCACAGGCCCTTACACACACACATGATGTCATCCATTGGTACAGCCTATGCCTGTGGCACACATATCACCCTGTGCATATGATGAAGTCTCTGCCACATAACTGTGAGCTACACCATCAGTGCATGGTTATGCAAACATATTCTGATGCACAGGGTGGACAAGATAGTGAGAGGTGTATGTGATACCTGTGTCCGCATAGTACGTGATGTGTATGTTGTGGTGTGTGTGTATGGCTGGTGACAGGTGTGTATGTGATGTGGGTTGTGCACTGCCATCATGCAGCAGACATACCATGCAGGACAGGTGCAGCATTCATTGATCTGTGTACACAGTATGTGTGGTGGTTACATGTGTAGCACCATGTTGGTTCCGCTAACCCGCATGACAATGATGGTGTACTTGCATGTGCCTACTGGGAGCACTGTAATTAGTTCCCCACGCTGTAGTCGTGGGGTACCCACAGGCATGTCTGGCAACATCAGCATAGCACAGGTACCCGGCATGGACCCCTACATAGGAACATAGGCGCACATGTACATAACAGGGTATGTGCCCTACGACATGTGTGGACCTAGCATGACCGTGTGTGGCTGCTAACACCCCTCAGGATGGGGATGCCACATCCATCAGTCCCCAGTCCCTCGCCCAGCACTGACACACAGATGATGCCTGGTGCATAACTATATCCACACATCCACACCTCATTATTACTCCTGACTAAGGCAATCAGTGCCTTTCCTTCACATGGGCTGGCACTCCTCACGTGTTGTAGGGGTCTCCGCCATTGACCCTGTTCCCCAGCACGCCACACTCAACTTTGTGGTGATGTGTGTGACAGTCGCCTGTGCCCGTGTTTGCCTGGAGCCTAGGAAGTGGAATATGCCCATGTCACCCAGGTCAGACATGGCCGTGTGAGGCACAGATCACCACAGAGCAGATGTGCTGTGAAGGTTTACAGCCAGAGTCCCCTTGGTCGTGCAGCTTGTGACACATGTCCTAGCACCGCTATCCCCGCCTTGTGTAACGCTTATGCCCTCCCGAAAGTGCTGCAGGCGCCAGGTTAGCTACAGGCCAGATGTGCCAATGTACGCAGTCATTGCTCTGGTGTGTGATGTGTACAGGGTACAATGAACACCCCTGATGTCGATGTGATTCCTTCCAGACCAGGAGGCCACAGTGGAATGTCTTCACACCCACATTGCCATTGTGTGTGTTGACAGATGTTAACGACAGGTGTCGTAGCCATTTCCATGAACATGTCCACCATCTGGAATGGCTTACCACCTACATGTGACATTGGGCCGAACATGTCCTTCACACTGGGTAGGTCTGCACCTTCTCTGGCATGTAGTAGCAGGCCATGGCTCTGGCACCACTTATCCATGTCTATGACGCCCTAGGTGGATGTCCGTGTCACATGGGGTGTTGGGTATGGTGGCCAGTGCGTTGTCATCTGCATACCTTGTCTGCCACAATCCCCCTATGATTGCATGCACAGTGGAAGGTCGAATGCCATATGGCAGGGGGCCCAGGACTGAGTCCTGTGGGCCTCCACTGGAGACCAGATATGAGTGTGACAAGGCACCAGGAACACCAACCATGTGTGGTGTGACCTCCAACCTTTCTGAGAAGCATCGGGTGACATATGTCCACACATGTATGCTGGCGAGCCTTTCCATGAGTCCCATGTGTAGTGTGCTCTGAACGCTCCCACCAGGTCATGGTACTGTGTGCAAACCCACGATCCCCATCAATGGCCTTGGTGACCACTCCAGACAGGACGAGCAGGTTCGGGAGGCAGGATCCGCCTGACTATGTTGTTGTGGGTATGTTCCGCATTGGCTGTACACCGCTGTCTGTATCCATGGGCACCTGTATGGACCTCCCCACAGCTTTGCAGACAAGGCTTGTCAAGCGGATAGGGTGTGGCTGTCTACAGTCCATAAGAGCACTACCCTGGCATAGTGGGACCACAGATGCCATATGACGCCCATTGGGGACATAGCCCATAGTAAAGCTAACATGACACAGTGGCCGCATGTGTGGGCCGAGGCCCTCAATGAGGATGGGTAGCACACAGCCAGGGACACCATCGGTGCCCAGTGGTGCTGTGTCAACCGCCATACAGATATGGGATCATTCCAGGCCATATGAGATGTTTGGGAGGCTACACTCTGGTGGGATGGATATGTCCCTCTTGGGGGGGGTGGGATGTATGCATGGAAGATGTCCGCTGGTTTGCAGACAATGTCTGTGGGTGCAGTGACCGTTGTACCATTCTGGAACATTTCCAGCCAAGTCAGTGTGCCCCCAACCATGTCCTTACCACAGTTAAGGAAGGCCCTATGGTTGTCTCATGTGCCCTCTGCAGTACCACTCCCACAAGCGGCCGTGGATGATTGTATGTGTGGCCGTATGGTGACGCCGGTATGAATGGGAGATGGTTTCCCTGGTATTGACATTGCTCTGTCATGTATTAGCTCCAACTGTTGATGTACAGCTAGTCAGTGGCTGTGGTCCACCACACCATGTGCCTACCTGTGGTGGACAAGGTCCCGATGTTATCATGTTTGCCTGTTGCAGACATGCATGTGGGTGCTCTGAGAATGCATTCGTTAGGCGGTTGCCGGTCTGGCCTGGGTCAACACTGGCATGGAGGACTTGTAGGGTACCACACCGGTCGATGATGTGTGTGGTTTGTTGTGGAGAGGTCATCACTTAGGTCCCCATGCCGGTGTTGGTTACAGGATGTGGATGACCAGTGGATCCACTATACGGTCTGGCATCACCATTGAGGGCTGTACATCCTGTGTGGGGCATATCCTCACCATGTGTGATGGGCAGAACTGTCAGACATCCCCCCCTAGTATGTATGGTGCATGGCTGTTTAACAGTGGCCAGGTGTGAGAACACCTGTGACCGTGGCGAGTGTGTTGTGCCATGGCTGATGTTCCCAGTCTATGTATGGGTGGTTCATGTCACCCAATACGGTGCTGTTGTGAGAGCATGCCCACTCACCAGTGTCCTCAGGACATCTGTGCAGGTAGCCTGTGTTTGGGAGGGTTGTCTGTAGCATGCAACAAACTGTAGGCCAGTCCTACACATGGTTAATTGCACCTAGATATTCCTCGATGCAACGCCATGTCTGTGGCATGGCCGGTTGTTGTTGTGTGGCTGGACACACACGACGGTCCACATTCCGCCACCCATGCCGCCGCACCATGTGTATGCATGTCTGCTCTGTGCCGACTTAAGTGTCTGAGCATGCCCAGTAGGCAGCTGTGTAGATAGACACACAGCACAGTGCAAACCGCGCCGACTGCAGGTATACCCCGGTGCATGCCTGTATCCCCTTCGCAGCGGCCACGTCTGTGGCATGGCCAGGTTTCTGTTGTGTGGCTGGACACACGACGGTCCACATTACGCCACTCCATGCCGCCGCCATGTGTATGCATGTCTGCTCTGTGCCGAGTCTAAGTGTCTGAGCATGCCCAGTAGGCAGTGATGTACTGATCAGTAGTTACTTGGTATTCCCGACTGCAGCACTAACGCAGTTACTGCACGGCACCTTTGGGATGGTAACGGGCCGCGTGATCGCGACTCTGACCTAACTCACGATCGGGCGCATTGCCTCTGCAAATGATACCACCCACGAGGGGTATGCCTCCTGACAGCCTGCTCAGTAAACTCGGTAGCTGCTCTGTAAATGCTTCGTACTGTAGTGTGTTCATGTAGATAGGCGTAGGTTCGTCTCCCGTCCCTTCCGTGTGTGTGTGTGTGTGTGTGTGTGTCTCTGTGTGTGTGTGTGTTTCCAGCTGCCTCTGCGAATGAACATGCTTTTAGGCGCTCCGCAACACAAATCTTGGCTATTGCCAACTATTGTCTTGCGGGTGACGTCACCAGCCTACAAGTATGCCTCTGACAGCGCTCACTTCAGTAAACTCGGTAGCTGCTCTGTAAATGCTTCATACTGTAGTAAGGTCATGTAGATAGGCGAGGTTCGCCTCCGCCCCTTCCGTGTGTGTGTGTGTGTGTGTGTTCCCAGCTGCCTCTGCGAATGAACATGCTTTAAGACGCCCGAACACATACCTTGGCTATTGCCAACTATTGTTTTGCGGGTGACGCCACCAGCCTACAAGTATGCCTCTGACAGCCACTTCAGTAAACTCGGTAGCTGCTCTGTAAATGCTTCATACTGTAGTAAGGTCATGTAGATAGGCGAGGTTCGCCTCCGCCCCTTCCGTGTGTGTGTGTGTGTGTGTGTGTGTGTTTGTGTGTGTTCCCAGCTGCCTCTGCGAATGAACATGCTTTAAGACGCCCGCAACACATACCTTGGCTATTGCCAACTATTGTTTTGCGGGTGACGCCACCAGCCTACAAGTATGCCTCTGACAGCGCCACTTCAGTAAACTCGTAGCTGCTCTGTAAATGCTTCATACTGTAGTAAGGTCATGTAGATAGGCGAGGTTCGCCTCCGCCCCTTCCGTGTGTGTGTGTGTGTGTGTGTGTTCCCAGCTGCCTCTGCGAATGAACATGCTTTAAGACGCCCGCAACACATACCTTGGCTATTGCCAACTATTGTTTTATGCGGGTGACGCCACCAGCCTACAAGTATGCCTCTGACAGCCACTTCAGTAAACTCGTAGCTGCTCTGTAAATGCTTCATACTGTAGTAAGGTCATGTAGATAGGCGAGGTTCGCCTCCCGCCCTTCCGTGTGTGTGTGTGTGTGTGTGTGTGTGTGTGTGTTCCAGCTGCCTCTGCGAATGAACATGCTTTAAGACGCCCAACACATACCTTGGCTATTGCCAACTATTGTTTTGCAGGTGACGCCACCAGCCTACAAGTATGCCTCTGACAGCCACTTCAGTAAACTCGGTAGCGCTCTGTAAATGCTTCATACTGTAGTAAGGTCATGTAGATAGGCGAGGTTCATCTCCGCCCCTTCCGTGTGTGTGTGTGTGTGTGTGTGTGTGTTCCCAGCTGCCTCTGCGAATGAACATGCTTTAAGACGCCCGCAACACATACCTTGGCTATTGCCAACTATTGTTTTGCGGGTGACGCCACCAGCCTACAAGTATGCCTCTGACAGTGCCACTTCAGTAAACTCGGTAGCTGCTCTGTAAATGCTTCATACTGTAGTGAGTTCATGTAGATAGGCGAGGTTCATCTCCGTCCCTTCCGTGTGAGTGTGTGTTCATTGCTTTCGCAACTTCATCTGAAAAGCAAGTTTAAACTGTTCACAATCAACAGTGTGATATTTAAAATCTTGTTAAGACTCACATTGTTGATTGTGAACATTCTTAGACTTTGCGGTTTTCTGCAGACGCTAGGAAACAACGCAAACGCTGCATGTTTTAATAAACTGTTTAAATGTTACGAAGACTTGTGTTGTGTCGAACTACGGGACTATTCTTGCAGCAGGTTGCTGGTTTGTTTGTGTTTCATAGTACAATATCATGTAATACGGTGTTCATAGTATGCTGTCTGTGATGTTGACATGTGTGTGTTTCGTTAGCAGTGCGCCTGTGCTTTCTATGCTGTGGCTACATGTTCATTGTTCGCATAGAAAGTGACAAATGGAAGTGTAAGGGTGGACATTTAAAGCCTGGATACTTCCATGTTATGTGTAAGTCTCACGGGCCAACGGGTGATAGCGCATACATGTCTATGAAGTACCTTTGGATACCATATGCACGGTCGTGGACGAAATGTTTAAGTTGACTGTTCCATCTACCTATGTGTGACATGGTTTGTGGCCATAGGGTGCCAGCAAGTCTTTCCTGTTCATTGGGTGTTTGCCATGGTCTATTGACATCAATCCTATTAATTCACCAAAGGATGTCTTTCATTGGTGGCAACGCCATAGTTTGACCATCGTGATGTCATTCCCAGCAGACGCTGAGATTGTGCCATTGGTATGTTTACACAGGTGACCCATCTGTTCCACTGTATGGAAGCGCAGGATCCCCAGTGATGTGCTGGCAGATTGAGTGCTGTGTACGCCGGTATCTGCCCAGCGTTCTGGCTTTGAATGGGGAGTGTCTACTGTAGTCCCTATCTGTATTTCCTGGGTTATGCCTTGCAACAGCTGTGGGATTCCCCAGGTTTGCAGCTATGGGTGCCATCTTGGCCGTACGTTCGCCCATCCATGGGAACTGCCTACTGGACACTAGTATCGGGCTGTAAACATTTCACAGCTGCATTCTCCATTTCCGTGGATGATCGGCATTATTATTGCGGAGTAACGATATGCCATGGCCACGCCCCGCACACGGGCGGACAACGAATCATCTGCCAATCCACACCGACACCCATTTTTGCATACCCACGATCCCATGTCTGCAACCCTCGACAGTACCCCTTGCACACCCTTCATGTGTGCGGAAATGGGATGTGAACGCACGGTATGGACGCAGCAGCCTGGGGAGTCCTATTCATATGTCCTGCATTTCATGGACGGTTGTCATCACCCTTGAGGACGCTTGTGGTGCATATATCTACCTGTGCCGTAGTCACGGCTGTCACCTCTTCCGTTCACACTATGCTGCCCACACTTACTTAAGGAGTAATTTTTGGGTCCTGCAATGGACACCGATGTGCATATGTAAAGTGTAGAACATGTTGGACTGTGTCCATTCGGCCAGTGGGTTTGACTGCCGCCGTATGTTCCCCAGTCCCGGATGTCTGTCTGCCTACCCATATTATGTAGTGCTACGGAACCCGTGTCCTTCCACAATTTACCCATATGGTGTTACTGTAGTACTGCAGGTTGGCAACTGCTTTAAGTAATCCTCAGAGGTACCATTGTGAACTATCCGCCACTGTATTGTCATTATAACACAGCCGGTACATGTAGAACCTATTTATTCATGACAGTATGTTATTTATGTGTGGGAACGCCATATTTTAACCATAGTATGACCTTCCTAGTTGACGTTGTTGGTGTGCCATGACTATGTGTTCCACAGGTCGCCCGTGATGTTCCGCCGAGTGGAAGCGGTGATCCCCACATACTTGCTAGCACCTTGGCTGTGTACGCCGGTATTCGCACGGCGGTCTGACTTTGTATGGGGAGTGTCTACTGTAGTCCCTAATGTATTTCCTGTGTTATGCCTTACCGCAGCTGTGTAATTCCACCAGGTGTCCAGTTATAGGTGCCATCTTGGTCGTACACTTGTCCATCCATGGGAATTGCCTACTGGACACTGATGTAGGGCTGAACACATTTTACACCTGCTTTTAGCATTACCCAGTGGATACTTTGCATCCTTAGTGGGGAGTAAGGCACGTGCTATACCCACAGCCCTCCCACGGGCGGGACAACGGATTATCTGCCAAACAACACCGAGCCCCATTTTGCATACCCAGGATCCCATGGCTGCAAACCCCCACGGTACACATTACACATCCTTCATGTGTGTGGGACTGGGATGTGGACGCACTTCTATGGACACGACAATCTGGGGACTTCTGTTCATATGTCCTGCATTTCATAGACAGGTATCATCAACCTTAAACACGCTGGTGGTGCATATGTCTAGCTGTGCCATAGTCATGGCTGGTACTCTGATTGGACGATCCCGGCGTGTAAAGGTGTAAACGTATATATTTTTGGAGTCCTACAATGGACACCGATGTGCATATGTAAAGTGTAGAACGTGTTGGACTGTCACCATCTGGCCAGTGGTATTGACTGCCGCTGTATGTTCCCCAATCGTGGATGTCTGCTTGACTACCCATATTATGTATTACTTGGCCTATCTATATCCACGTGCCAGTAAGCGGAAATATAGCAATCCTTAAGGCCCTGCCCATCTTCATAAACAACATTATTAAACATATATCGGCCAAAACAGACAATGACAAAAACGATAGACTCCACAGTCAAACGGTACGGAGCACTGTCACCTACTAACATGGGGCATCGTCGGAGCACGAAATGCATTACATAGTTGCCCCCTATACACTTCCTTCAGAGTCAGTTTAAAGTCAAATAATCAATAAACCTGCTCATAGTTACGTGGACAGTGCTACAGGTCTTGATTATGACGTGACATATACAAATCAGTGTTGCATACATTACTTCATGGAAACAATAATACGACAACAATGTGTTAATATAAATACGATATCGGTCAATACAATCAGTATCTTGAAAATAGTTGATAATTGTTGTGAGTAAACCTTAGAATGTAGTGTGTTGATCAGGATATTTTATATCAATGTGTATAATTGTAGCATTACGATTCCAAAGCATGGAATCAGTAAGTACTATTTAAGCATATATTGTACAATTATGAATGTAAATGAGTGGAGGACACATCCTTAACCTTCCCTGCTTCCAGTGGATCACACACGCACACGCACACTCGCAATTCCTAATTGTGGGTTACGCGCAGGCATATGCATATCCGTATTCTGTTTATAAATGTTTACTGGGTCTGTGTGGTTACGTGTTATGTGTTAGTTGTGACTATTCCGTAACATATGTCTGATCCGTTGACGGACGGTGCAGAACGCACTTACAACTTTATACATGTAACAGTCTTTGCAGCATGGACGCATTACGCATACGCTCACATCTATATGTTCCATAGTCGTAATTCAAACGTGACTGCATTCACGCTTGCCAGTTACTGTGACCACTACACGCTAGCTGCTCGGTGTCATTAATATGCATACCCATGGTACTTAAGTACATTTACATATCCCACCCCCGCAGTCACGCACGCCACAGGCATCCATTCTCCTGCTGGGAAAGGTGCGGTACTGCATGTTAAACATTCCTTATTCCCTCGCCATGGCCCAGGATACATATGTCGTGACCGCAGGGATGTTCAGATGACAGGTGCTTATATCCCCACGCATACAGGCCTTTGATTGTCAGGGTGTTGCTGTGGTGCTTTGGGTTTGGTCTTGTCCGCCCAGTGTACGGAACTGCCCTGACCGTGTAATGAATGTTAGATGAGTCACATGGGCACGCTTTGTCCGTGTCTATGGTACCATGTCACCCCCCAATTATTCATAACCGTAGCGCCGATTGGCCGTGTACCTGTTGTAGATCTTGTTATACTAATTGCACACGGTCTGGTCGAACGCATCTATTTCCATTACTAACCCTCGGTATGTATGACCTGTGTCGCAATATTACATGGGTTTACCATTGCGTGACGGCTTTCACTGAGCCACAGACATGTCCGTTGTTTGGTTTGGCGGTTCCGCTGTGCTACACACATTTAACATGGCGGAACAGCTTGAACAGCTCAGCCACGGGACATCGGGTTCTCCGCCGTCGCTGTTTAGTATTGAATCGCTATGTGGAGTTTGTTTCACAAAGCGAGACAATGTCGACATTGGTAACGGACATCTCGCGCAGTACGTCCGCACCGCCGCTGGTGACGATGTCTGCGCTTGGTCGGCGGACAGGCATTATGCTGTGCCATTATGTCTGGGAATATATGGTTTCTTGCCATAGATGATATGCCATACTAGCAATGACCAAGGCCTGGGTGTGGGTACTGCTGTATTACCCACGGGAAGAGTGGCCTTAGGTTAAGTGGTGCCCTAGGCAGAAGCTGCCACTGCAACATCACCGTTACCCTCCTCCTGGTCTACCTACACCAAACAATGTCTGGAGAGGTGCCCCGAGTAGAGCAACGCCCTAGACGGCTGCCTACTTGGCCTATGCCTGAGGCCGGCTATGTGTGTGGTCCCTCGGCATCGGACTGAACGCCGCCACGTCTGCCATGGGTATGTCCAGCATTACCCACATCCAGCCGTGGTGTATTGCCATGATGTTCCATGTGTACAGTGGTGCCGGTTACCATACATATGCCTTTCTCAAAAGCCTATTTCACACTTCTGAACACTACTGTGGTCTCCTTTAAGGCCCCTGAGCCAGTGGTGAACATCACTCAAACCGCTGAATCACGCACATATGCCTTCCACCAGCACCTACAGGACTGCATGGATCAGGCAATCCCATACAAAACTGAGACTCTTTGTACCACAGACAAGCATGCAGTCTGGTGGACCCCAGCCATGAACTAGCTCTACAACGACAGGAGGTAGATAGTACAGGTTAAAGCGGAATACTTGTAAGATAACACACCCTTGCTCATTATATGTGAAGAACTACAAGCTGTCATGAAATCATCCAGGGGAAATTCAACAGAGAAATTAACAAGGACTCAACAGACATTCATAAGTCCGTCTTTAGCTATGTTGGACACCTGGGAGGACACTCCCAGATATGCTCAAACCGGGTTCGCAATGATGTGAAGATGACTGAACCTACACACATTGCCAGCATACTGGCTGACATGTTCAGTGCTAACATTTCCCCCTCCCCACATGGAGAGTTATCTATACCTGAGACTTGCCGATCCTGGAACATCTGTAACACACAGGTGGGAAATGCTGTCTCCACGGCAGTCAACACAGCATCCATGGGACCAGATGGTGTCCCAGCTGTGTACTCCATGAACTCTATGGGGAATTAAACCCACACTTAGGACAGCTGTTTAATCATAGCCTCACCTCAGGATACGCATTGCAGTAGTAGCACAAGGCGACTGTAGTCACACTTCACATAGATGGTGCCTCCACTGCCCCTGGTTATTACCATCCCATTAGCTTGACAAGCCTTATCTGCAAAGCCATGGAGAGGGATCATAATGGAACTCATAGATAAAGACATAGGGGACTTGCATACTTTGCATACAACCCAGTTTAGCTTGGTCAAAGACAGATCATGCCTTTTACACGTGTTTGACTTTGTAGGATCAGTCACCAAGGCCATTGATGAGGGTAAAGCAGTCCATACAGCCTACCTCAACCTGGCAAAGGCCTTCAACACAATACCCCCTCGGTATCAGTGATAAACCCGCCATCTTGAACGATATCCATACATCGCCATATGGGTTGCAAACTGGCTAAGTCACAGAACACACATGGTCATAGTTGCTGGCGCCATGTCATACTCACAGCCAGTCACAAGCGGCGTCCCATGGGGCCCAGTCCTGGGTCCACTATTTTTCAGCATCTACGTTTCCAAAGTACAAGCAAACACAGGGGGGTTATGGGTGACAATGTTTGCAGATGACTGCAAACTGGGTGCCATAGTCAGACACACATCTGACACAGATATCCTTCAGGTGTGCCTCACAGATGTGGAGAAGTGGTGCCCGAGACATGGCCTACAGCTACATGCCAGGAAATGCATAGTCATACCCTTCGGGAAGAACAAGGTTACCCCTAGCTATCATATAGGTGGCAATCCACTGAGCACAGAGGGAGTTACCAGGGATCTGGGGACCTGGGTTGTTGTTAACCGTTCGTTAGACACACACGTTGCTAACGTAGTTAGGTAGACCTTCCACATTGCCCACATCATCATGAAGGGAGTCACACCTAGACCAAGGGAGGTCATTGTCCCCTTGTACTCATCACTCATTAGACCTATGATTGGGTACAATGCCCCGTTCAGAATGTATGTGACCTGACACCTGCAGCAGCTGGAGAGGCACCAACAGTTCATCGACAAACAGATGCAGGGTCTCAGGAATATGTGTTATACTGACCAACTGAAAGAATTACAGATGTATACAGTTGCATACCACTTGCACAGAGGTGACCTGTGCCTGGCATACAAGGCCATGTCGAACCCAGATCTGATGAGTATGCTTCACCTAAAGAAGTTAGATCCTCAGAACCACAAGGGCAGGTGACGACACCTTGACACTGTCATTAATAGAACGTGTTGGTGGGACAGATTCATCACCCAGACACTCACTATGCTGTGGAACAACATCCCAGTACATGTGAGGGCAGGCACCTCGCTGGCCTTCTGTTAGTATTTCGACATGGATGTCTGAATTGATTTATTTAAGTAACCTTCTAAATGAATATTTACATTACCACATTGTGAATCTTTACATTTCGTTGGTCTATTTTACATTAGTCATAACCATACGGTTTATCTGTGTATATTATGGTTCATTTATATTACTAGGTGTCTGCAGTTCTTTAATATATTGGCACAGTCCGTAGAACATATATATGTAGCTTACACGGTCAGACATTTGGAAAACATTATGTTGGTTCATCTTTCATATATATACATTTATTTCTATTTCTCTATGAAGAATGTACCTTTCGAAGCAATGTCTGATGTCCTCACTGTGTGGAATCTGTAACCCAAGTAAAGTTTGTTTGCTTGTTTGCCTTTAAGGCATGTAAGTAATACCTAGCACATCTAATGTACTGACCAATTAAGGGTTTTACATGTAGTAGGTTGGACTGCATTGTATGTATTCTGAATAAGTCTGCTTATGAAGCAGACGAAAAGAGCTTCAGTAAACTATGGTGACTGCATTTAATTAGTGGTGTGCTCTGAGTGGTCACTGACAGTGTCTACAGTACCTCGTCTTTGCTTTGGACTTCATCGGCTGGTTGTCTGTGTTTGTTGTATGGGGAATGTCAAGTGTAGTCCCTATGTGTATTACTTGTGTTATGCCTTACTACGTCAGTGTTTTTCCACCGTGTTTGCAGTTATGGGTGCCATCTTAGTCATACGCTTGTCCATCCATTTGACTTGCCTACTGGACACTGGTATACGGCTGTACACATTTCACACCTGCATTTTGCAATCTCCGTAGATGGTTTGCATTATTAGCGGAGAGTAAGGCAGGTGCTACACACATCCCTCCCACGGGCGGGACAAAGGATTGCTCATGAAACAACACCGAGCCCAGAGTCTACATACCCAGAATCCCTTGACTGCAACAATTGACAGTACCCATTACACATCCGGCTCATGTGCGGGACTGTGATGTGGACGCAGTTCTATGGACCCGGTACCCTGGGTATTTCTGTGCATCTGTGCTGCATTACATGGACAGCTATCAGCAACATTAAACACGCTATGTGCATATGTGTACCTGTGATGACATTGAGTTCAGGTACGCATTGAAATACAATATTATTCTGTTCTTTCCACAATTTTTGGGTCCTACAATGGACACCACTGTGCATATGTAAAGTGTAGAGCTTGTCGGACTGTGTCCTTGTGAGCAGTGGGTTTCACTGATGCTGTGTGTTCAGCAATCGCGGATGTCTGCTTGTCTACCCATACTGTGTAGTGCTACAGGAACCATGTCTTCCCACACCAGAACCCAATGGTGTACATCCAATGTTGCAGGTTAGCAACCACTCTCATACCCAGCGGTCATGATTGGGTGGTATTGCCACTTTATTATCGGAACAACACCTCCAGACTGTGTACATCACGGGAACTTTAGGCCAGTCTTACCGGCCATTTGCAATTGTAATTAGCACACACGTGTCAATACATGTATGATAAGACATATTATCATGCAGAAGTTAATCTATGTTATTTGGACATTTGTTTCTGCTATTGGCATCTGTTGCTGTGAGTGTTGCCAGGTACCATACACATTGCTTGCTCAGAGGCACACTACACAATTCTGCACACTACTGTGGTCTCCTTTAAGGACACTGAGCCAGTGGTCGACAGTACTGCAGCCACTGCATCAATCACATTTGCCATCTACCAGTACCTACAGGACTGCATGAACCTGGCATTCACTTAACCAACTGTGGTTCATTGTACCAATGCCAAGCATCCAGTGTGGTGTACCCCAGCCATACACAGGATGTACAACACGAGGAGGTGGCTACTACAAGGTGGAGCAGACACCTTGTGAGGTATGACACCCTTGGTCATCATATGTGTAGAGTTACACACTGTCGTGCCATGGTCCAGGGCACATTCCACAGATATACCTACATGGACCTGGCTGACAATCATACCACCGCCAATTGCTATGCTCAACACCTGGGAGGTCACTCCCACATATGCTCTGACTGGGTTCACAAAGAGGTGGAGTTTACTCAACATACACACATTGCCAACAAACAGGCTGACAAGTCCAGTATGGACATCTCCACACCCTCCCAACACATGAGGAGATGTCTGTACCAGCGGTTTGTGGTCAACAAATGTTCTGTGACACACAGGTGGGACATGCTCTCTCCAGGGTAGTGGACATAGCAGCCATGAGACCAGCTGGTGACCCCACTGTGTACTCCACTATCTCATTGAGGTATTAGACCCACAGTTAGGACAGCTATTTCTTTGTAGCCTCACCTCAGGTAAGGTACCCAGGTTGTGTCACACGGCAACTGTAGTCCCTCGTCACAGGGCCAATGCCTCCACTGGGCCTGGTTATTACTGTCCCATTACCATGAGGAGACCTATCTGCAAAGACATGTGGAGGGATCATACTGCGACTCATATATGACTGCATAGGGGACATACATACTTTGCATCCAACACGCTTTGTCTTGTTCAGGGGCGGTTCATGCCTTTAAAGCATGGGTGAAATTTCCGGGACAGTCACCGAGGCCATTGATGGGGGTGTTGCAGTCCATACAGCCTACCTCGACCTGGCAAAGGCCTTCGACACAATACCACCCTCGGGTATCAGTGATAAACCCGTCATCTTGAACGTATATCCATACATCGCCATATGGGTTGCAAACTGGCTAAGTCACAGAACACACATGGTCATAGTTGCTGGCACCATGTCATACTCACAGCCAGTCACAAGCGGCGTCCCATGGGGCCCAGTCCTGGGTCCACTATTTCTCAGCATCTACGTTTCCAAAGTACAAGCAAACACACCGGGGGTTATGGTGACAATGTTTGCAGATGACTGCAAACTGGGTGCCATAGTCAGACACACATCTGCACAGATATCCTTCAGGAGTGCCTCACAGATGTGGAGGAGTGGTGGCCGAGACATGGCCTACAGCTACATGCCAGGAAATGCATAGTCATACCCTTCGGGAAGAACAAGGTTACCCCTAGCTATCATATAGGTGGCAATCCACTGAGCACAGAGGGAGTTACCAGGATCTGGGGACCGGGTTGTTGTTAACCGCTCGTTAGACACACACGCTGCTAACGTAGTTAGGTAGAGCTTCCACATTGGCGACAGCATCATGACTGGATTCACATCTAGATCAGTGCAGGTCATTGTCCCCTTGTACTCATCACTCATTAGACCTATGATTGGGTACAATGCCCCGTTCAGAATGTATCTGACCCGACACCTGCAGCAGCTGGAAAGGCACCAACAGTTCATCGACAAACAGATGCAGGGTCTCAGGAATATGTGTTATACTGACCAACTGAAAGAATTACAGATGTATACAGTTGCATACCACTTGCACAGAGGTGACCTGTGCCTGGCATACAAGGCCATGTCGAACCCAGATCTGATGTGTATGCTTCACCTAGAGAGGTTAGATCCCTCAGAACCACAAGGGCAGGTGACGTACACCTTGACACTGTCATTAATAGAACGTGTTGGTGGGACAGATTCATCACCCAGACACTCACTATGCTGTGGAACAACATCCCAGTACATGTGAGGGCAGGCACCTCGCTGGCCTTCTGTTAGTATTTTGACATGGATGTCTGAATTGATTTATTTAAGTAACCTTCTAAATGAATATTTACATTACCACATTGTGAATCTTTACATTTCGTTGGTCTATTTTACATTAGTCATAATCATACGGTTTATCTGTGTATATTATGGTTCATTTATATTACTAGGTGTCTGCAGTTCTTTTAATATATTGGCACAGTCCGTAGAACATATATATGTAGCTTACACAGTCAGACATTTGGAAAACATTATGTTGGTTCATCTTTCATATATATACATATATTTCTATTTCTCTATGAAGAATGTACCTTCAAGCAATGTCTGATATCCTCACTGTGTGGAATCTGTAACCCAAGTAATGTTTGTTTGCTTGTTTGCCTTTGAGGCATGTAAGTAATACCTAGCACATCTAATTTACTGACCAATTAAGGGCTTTACATGTAGTAGGTTGGACTGCATTGTATGTATTCTGAATAAGTCTGCTTATGAGGCAGACGAAAAGAGCTTCAGTAAACTATGGTGACTGCATTTAATTAGTGGTGTGCTCTGAGTGGTCACTGACGGTGTCTACAGTACCTCGTCTTTGCTTTGGACATCATCGGCTGGTTGTCTGTGTTTGTTGTATGGGGAATGTCAAGTGTAGTCCCTATGTGTATTACTTGTGTAATGCCTTACTACGGCAGTGTAATTCCACCGGGTTTGCAGTTATGGGTGCCATCTTAGTCATACGCTTGTCCATCCATGTGAATTGCCTACTGGACACTGGTGTACGGCTGCACACATTTCACACCTGCATTTTGCAATCTCCGGTAGATGGTTTGCATTATTAGCGGAGAGTAAGGCAGGTGCTACGCACACATCCCTCCCACGGGGCAGGACAAAGGATTGCCTGCGAAATTACACCGAGGCCAGATTCTACATACCCAGACTCCCTTGACTGCAACAGTCGACTGTACCCATTACACATCCTTCATGTGTGCGGGACTGTGATGTGGACGCAGTTCTATGGACACGGCACCCTGGGTATTTCTGTGCATGTGTGCTGCATTTCATGGACAGCTATCATCAACATTGAACACGCTTGCGGTGCAAATGTGTACCTGTGACGTGGTGACGACAATGAGATCACGTGAGTAATGCAGGAAGCTAGCAGGCATTCCATGAATAGAATTTTTGGGTCCTACAATGGACACCGATGTGCATATGTCAAGTTTGATGTTGCTGGACTGTGTCCACCTGCCCAGTGCTTTTCACTGCTGGTGTATGTTCCCCAATCGCGGATGTCTGTTTCACTACCCAGTCTACATGGTGCTACATAACCAGGTGATTTAGTACTGTGAACAAATGACATACATCCAAAGATGCTGGTTAGCAACTGCTTCATATAAACCTCAGACATCCCAATGGGACATATCCGTCACCGTATTTCCAATATAACACCACCGGAACATGTTGATTACCTATGTTTTCATTTAACCATGTTGTCCTCATAGGTGGGAATGCCATATTTACATATCCTACTTGACGTTGTGTGTGTGCCATTAGTATGTGTTCCACAGGTCGCACATCTGTTCCGCTGTACGGTAGCGGCTGCTCCTCATTCTGTTGCTGGCAGATTGAGTGCTGTGTACGCCGGTGTTGGCACGACGGCCCGACTATGTATGTGGAATGTCCAGTTTAGTACCTATGTGTATTTCCGGTGTTATGCCTTACCGCTGCTATGTAATTTACTCCGGTTTGCAGTTGTGGGTGCCATCTTGGCCATACGGGTGTCCATCCATGAGAATTGCCTACTGGACACTAGTATAGGGCTGTACACATTCCACACCTGCATTTAGCATTCTCCGGTGGATGGTTTGCATTATTAGCGGAGAGTAAGGCAGGTGCTACGCACACATCCCTCCCACGGGGCGGGACAAAGGATTGCCTGCGAAACAACACCGAGCCCAGAGTCTACATACCCAGAATCCCTTGACTGCAACAATTTACAGTACCCATTACACATCCGTCATGTGTGCGGGACTGTGATGTGGACGCAGTTCTATGGACCCGGTACCCTGGGTATTTCTGTGCATCTGTGCTGCATTACATGGACGGCTATCAGCAACATTAAACACGCTTGCTGTGCATATGTGTACCTGTGATGACAATGAGTTCAGTTAGGTGTTGAAATAAGGCGGCATTCCTGTCTTTAGACAAATTTTTGGGTCCTACAATGGACACCACTGTGCATATGTAAAGTGTAGAGCTTGTCGGACTGTGTTCTTGTGAGCAGTGGGTTTCACTGATGCTGTGTGTTGAGCAATCGCGGATGTCTGCTTGTCTACCCATACTGTGTAGTGCTACAGGAACCATGTCTTCCGACACCAGAACCCAATGGTGTACATCCAATGTTGCAGGTTAGCAACCACTTTCATACCCAGCGGTCACGATTGGGTGGTATTGCCACTTTATTATCGGAACAACACCTCCAGACTGTGTACATCACGGGAGCTTTAGGCCAGTCTTACCGGCCATTTGCAATTGTAATTAGCACACACGTGTCAATACATGTATGATAAGACATAATATCATGCAGAAGTTAAACTATGTTATTTGGACATTGGCTTCTGCTATTGGCATCCGTTGCTGCGAGTGTTGCCAGTTACCATACACATTGCTTGCTCAGAGGCAGACTACACAATTCTGCACACTACTGTGGTCTCCTTTAAGGACCCTGAGCCAGTGGTCGACAGTACTGCAGCCACTGCATCAATCACATTTGCCATCTACCAGTACCTACAGGACTGCATGAACCTGGCATTCACTTAACCAACTGTGGTTCATTGTACCAATGCCAAGCATCCAGTGTGGTGTGCCCCAGCCATACACAGGATGTACAACACGAGGAGGTGGCTACTACAACGTGGAGCGGACACCTTGTGAGGTATGACACCCTTGGTCATCATATGTGTAGAGTTACACACTGTCGTGCCATGGTCCAGGGCACATTCCACAGATATACCTACATGGACCTGGCTGACAATCATACCACCATCAGTTGCTATGCTCAACACCTGGGAGGTCACTCCCACATATGCTCTGACTGGGTTCACAAAGAGGTGGAGTTTACTCAACATACACACATTGCCAACAAACAGGCTGACAAGTCCAGTATGGACATCTCCACACCCTCCCCCACACATGAGGAGATGTCTGTACCAGCGGTTTGTGGTCAACAAATGTTCTGTGACACACAGGTGGGACATGCTCTCTCCAGGGTAGTGGACATAGCATCCGTGAGACCAGCTGGTGACCCCACTGTGTACTCCACTATCTCATTGAGGTATTAGACCCACAGATAGGACAGCTATTTCTTTGTAGCCTCACCTCAGGTAAGGTACCCAGGTTGTGTCGCATGGCAACTGTAGTCCCACGTCACAGGGCCAATGCCTCCACTGAGCCTGGTTATTACTGTCCCATTACCATGAGGTGACCTATCTGCAAAGACATGGGGAGGGATCGTACTGTGGCTCGTATATGACTGCATAGGGGACATACATGCTTTGCATCCAACACGGTTTGTCTTGTTCAGGGGCGGTTCATGCCTTTAAGGCATGGGTGAAATCTTCGGGACGGTCACCGAGGCCATTGATGGGGGTGTTGCAGTCCATACAGCCTACCTCGACCTGGCAAAGGCCTTCATCACATTACGCCCCTCAAGTATCGTTGATAAACCCATTGGCTGGGATGTGGACACTACATCACAGAATGTGTTGGAAACTGTCTATGCGACACAACCCACACAGTCATAGTTGCTGGCAGCATGTCAGACCTACTGCCTGTCGCAAGTGGTGTCCCATGGGGCCCTTCCGTGGGTCCACTCCTGTCATACATCTACATTTCCACGGTACAGGCACACACAGGGGTTTTGTGGGCAACATTGTTTGTAGATGACTGCAAAACAGGTGCCATAGTGGGACGGACATCTGACACAGATATCCTTCGAGGGGCCTCCCAGATATGCATATCTGCTGTCAGGGACATGTCCCACAGCTGAATGCTAAGTAATGCAACATCATACCTGTGGAGAACTACTAGGTCACCCCTGTCCAGCATATAGGTGGCTGTCCACTCAGCACAGGGGTGATTACCAGGGATCAGGGGACAGAGTTTGTTGGTCACCATTCATTCAACACACACGTTGCTATCGTGGTTGCGTGGGA
Source organism: Protopterus annectens (assembly GCF_019279795.1). Lineage (NCBI taxonomy): Eukaryota > Metazoa > Chordata > Ceratodontiformes > Protopteridae > Protopterus > Protopterus annectens. The sequence goes on from NC_056725.1 coordinate 282,628,142, forward strand.
CTTCTACATTGCCCACCTGTTTGTGCAGGGATTCACATCTACATCAGGCTAGGTCATTGTCTCCTTGTACCCATTACGTGTTACACCTATGATTTACTACATTGCCCCATTCAGACTGTATCTGACCATACACCTACAGCAGCTGGGAAGCCCTCATAGGTTAATTGTTGTACAGATGCAGGATGACATCATTTTGTGTTATGCTGGCCCACTTGTAGGACCCCTGCCACATTACGTCACATACCTGCTGTTTAGTGTTGACCTGTGCCTGACATACGTGGCCATGTCAACCCATATGTCATGTGCATGCTTCACCTACTGTATCTGCATCCCCCAGAACCACTAGGGCAGGTGACATTTACCTTGTCACAGTCATTAATGGGATGTGTTTGAGTGACACATATATCACCCAGACACTCATAATGCTGTGGATCTACATCACAGTACATGTGACACAGAGATCCTTCCTAGCCTTGTTCGCGGGTATGTTGTCCATTGGATGGGGAATTGCAGGTATATGCCAGGGATTACATCATTATCACTGCTTGACGGAGGTACAGCACAATCATGAGTATTTTATCTGAAGCACAGAAGGTTGGCAAAGTCATCCTAACTATGGTGTAGTGTTATGGCTGAACCTGTGATGATGGCCTACCCTGTACCTATGGTCATATGAACCTATATTCATAGTTTGTCACATTTACAATTGTCTATACCCTATACTCTTTCTCCAGTGTATATTTCTGTGGCACATGATTGTCCTCTGTATTACATGCAGGTATGCTGTGTACAGTGCACATACGTCACAGTTGATGACAGTGTATCTGTGTCCCTAACACTGTGATACTGAGGACTACCACACATCCTTCACAACATTACATGCATATGTCCATTCTATTCTTCTTTGGCCTATGGGGTGTTAAGGCAAACATTACACAAGTCCCTGTTTGTGCATGCTTCATGTTGGTGTTTGACCAGGCTCCGTTGCAGTTGTGTGTTGGACAGTAGTGTTTCTGTGTGTTTGCCATGTGTTTTTATTGCCGGTACATCTGTGGGAGTTGTGGTTGGCACATGTTCCTCTTTGCAGGGACACCCATCCTGGGGTTTGTGTCATGCATCTGCACTTGGCACCTGCCATATGTCCTGTACTATTCCCACAGTCGTGTATGCCTTCATGCACTACTACTGCGTGTTACAGGCTGTTTGTATGTGGTACACATGGACATTCTGATGGTTGGCTTGACCTATTCCCATGCTAGAACGTACACATCTGTCAATTAAGTTGTTTACATCAAACTGTAACACTCATTCACATTTTCAAAATGGCAGTCAATAACACAGGAAGCTGAGGTTAATAAAGTTTTACTACTGTGCTGCAGGAGGCAAAGGACTATGCAGTAAATGTGTAGACATTTGTTGTACTCTATACATGTTACATCTGTATGAGCATTGTGTATATTATCATCTTTTGCAAACATTAATGATGTGGTCAGTCACAAGGCATTTACATTGCTAGAGTCCACAACATTGTATTCCTACAACAGTGCTCAGGTAATGCTTATTAAATGTTTTCCCATGAGGATAGCACAACCGTGCGAGCCACATATTCAATTAGACTGTACTTCGTAAATTCTGCTCTGTCACGGTTCCAACACTGTTCAGATCCGGTCCTCACTCCATTTCCTACTAGGTTCCTTTGTCTCTTTGCTGAGCAGCTGTACTCTGTGTTACAGCTCACAAGCCTATCCTCCTCAGTGGAAGGATGACAGATATACCTGTACATACATGTATTATTCTCTAACCGAGCAGATGACTAATGCTGAATGACATACCCCTGCTGCACTGGTTACTGCTAGGGTCAGGGTTCAATCACACTGCAGCTACACTACAGGCAATTACATGCATGATAAGCTCTACTGCCATATTGTACGATAGAATAATATGCATTATACACTATTTGCTTCTAAAATATGTATTTTGCTAACATTCTCCCTCCTTTGATTGCTTCTATTCTATCCAGAAACATATACAACATTATTTCATTCCCTAGCCTCTTCCTCTGTGGAACGTTTAACTAGGCAAGTAATTTGTTGTACATTTCAGGAAGGATTGTATTTTCTATTGACAAATACCACTACAGGTCTTGATACATACTCTCGGGTACAGATATGTCGCCAGAGTCCCTGACTAATACTTACATGCAAAGTATCCCGCAATAGACACATGCTCCCAATATGAGCAGAACAACACAAATGGCAATCATGATATTCAGTATGACTGACCCCATCCACCAAATGGTTTGTGGAAATGGTTCGTCAGTGGGTTTGGGCCTGGTTCCGCCATGGATGACACCTGCTGTATTACCTCTAGGTGGGCGTTGATTTTGGTCTTTTCATGTGGTAGTTGGACACAGCGATCTTCTTTAATAAGCGCCAAGACGCATAATTCTCGCGCCACGGTGCAGTCGCGGCGCTATTACATTTTGTGACACAACAGTTCTCATTGCATCCAGTTCATCAGTCACAAGTTCAAGAGTGGAAAGTCACATTCATCATCCCTCCAACAGGTTTTGATAACTTCCTCTGTTCCCTGATTGATTTCACTACTCCACCAGCTGGGAGTGTTCCAGCCCAGGTTATGACGCTGTCACACAAGTCCATATGAATCAGTATTCCTTTATCTCTTGCAGAAGACTGGTATGTCAGAACAGCTTCCATTTCACCCACTGGATTACTAGGTTTCACGACTGTGTTCCCAGTTCTTCGAGCTATATGTGTTATAGTACGCTTTACCCAGAGGCAATTGTGCAGTATGTCATGTGACTGGAGCCAGATAACCCAAATAACAACTGCCGGACCAATTCCCAGGTAACCATTGATATGCTTTTTTCCCACAAACAACATAACAATATTCTACTTTACTACTGATGCGGGTTACCTCTGCATGTAACATCTTCCTGTCTCTAACAGAGGTCTGTTTATACAATTCAGGATGTTTCTGCACATCCTTCCACATTGTTCTCATGATGTTTCAATACAAATAATGAATGGTGCTACAAGTAGTACTGTGATCTTTGGCTGTTATATGACATTCGTAAGACAGTTATGTTACAAATACTCCCACAAACTGAAACTGTATCATGTTTATGATAACATACAATTCCTTTTTGTGTGACAGGTAAGTACAGTGCCACGTTGTCCTGTGATCTCACAGAACCTGTATCAAAGTGTAAATATTCACAAGTCTCAATCTATCCCCAAGGGGACAACATGCATCGGAAGTCCTCCATATGATGTACGTATGGCAGTACATACACAGCAATTTAAAGTGTTCATAGTCTGTATATGCACACACGTCATGCCTAGGTATTTGTTGAAGTGTGGAAGACACTCTGTGGCCAGTTCATCACGTATCAGTATTTGTATCCGTGTAGTTATGTGCAGGTAAGGTCCCAGCAAATGTAAAGTAAACACAAACATGGTTAATAGGTGTATAACCATTAGGACAGCAAACAGAAATGTCTTTGGGGTTGCTTTGTATTGTTATACAGTCTTGCCCAGGTGATTCAGGCTCTATGGTATATCAGCTACAAGATGTCAATCAGACTTGATATCCTTTACCAGTTTGTAAAATGTGAGGTGGACCCAGGACGACCTCTCTGCAAACTTTACTGCAGTAGGCGTTGCCAACAGGAGCTGGTACAGACCTTCACACTTTCCACTTGCCAATAATGTTCTTTGGATAACAGTGACATACACACAGGAGACTGGTGTCAGCTATGCGTCCGTCTTCGTTTGCTCTTTATCTGTAAAAGACTTTAACTGAAGAACAGTGTTATTGGTTAACAATCCTCTCATGTCACCTGCTAATGAGCCATCGACCTCCGGCTCTGCAGGCATGACAGCTTTCCACTCTGGCACATGATATGCCATTCCACATACTACTAAGTGCGTGCAGCACTTTACATTTGGAACTGTTGTCATGCTCAGCAATGCTAGAGGTAGACAGCACATGTAAGTCGTCTGGATGTCACCCACCAACCTCCTCTACTTATTTCTCGGGATCCCACTTTACGGCGCCAGCTGTCATGCTGACTGTGGGCTGTACATGCAATTTACATTCATGGAAATACAAAATGATCCCCCAGGTTGCGTGATTGTCTGGTTCACTACATGTGTTCTATTGTCACTGTAGCTTCTTTACAGCATGCCAGATGTAGGGATACTTTATTGTACTGGCACCTTTGCCACTGCTGCTGCATCCTGATTCATGGTTGGGAATGCTTCTACCCATTATGATTATATATATGTGTAATCACTAAACAGTATTTGTTCCCTTCACATTTATTCAGATGTATGAACTCCATACAAATAGTACGGAACAGTTATGGTGGTGTAGGTAAACTCACTCCCTTCGGTTTAAATGCTCCCTGTGCATGATATCTACTGCAAATGTGACACGCTGCTCATGATGTTTGTATGTGGTTCGTAATTCCGTATGTTAGGGGTATTCTGTTAACCAAATGTACCGTTGTTGAGACATGTCTCTACCCATGGCTCCACAAAGCCGCATATCTGAATACATTAGACGTTAATATCGGCTTTATCACTGTGGATATGTGCGGTCCGTGTTCAGGGATTGCTCCTCGTCATACCCACGTCGGCTTTTCTGCTTTCGTAGTTGATGTTTGCATTGTTTGTAAAATTTCTACATCTAAACTGTCTGAGGTTTGTCATTCCTCATTCACACAAACACTTTCCAACTGTGAGGCTGCTTGTTTTGCAGATGCATGGGCTCCTGCCTTACCTTTCCTACTGTTATCCTGTTGCTTTCTATGACTTGCACATTTACAATTACCTACTTTAGTGGGTAACTGAATGGAGTCTAATGCATTCAAGATCAATTGCGCATGATTAATCGGTTTACCGTGGATGTTATCATTCCCTATTCTTCCACTGCTGCTCATAAACATGCACTGTACAGACAACATACTGACTATCGGGACATATGTCCACACATCAGTTTTCCACTACAGTACAAGCACGTGTTAAAGCTATCTATTCTGCTGCTTGAGCAGACATGTTATGCTGCAGGGTTTGGCCGTCTACAATCTCATTATCAATAACTACTGCATACCCTACTTGATTCGTTCCTGTTGGACTCTGTCTACATGATCCGCATACATTAATTGTCACCTCTGCATCATCTAAGGGTATATCAGTGATATCATGTCTGTGTGTAGTTATTTAATCCATTTCGTATAGGCAACTGTGTGGTGTGCCATACACAGGTGTCGGACGTGACGTTGATAGGTTTCATGTTGTACAACGCTCAATCACCATATGAGGTTGAATCAGTGGTATGGTCAAACAAGACAAATGTCTAGCATGGGTCAGGAATGCTATCTTCTCTTGCAGCAGACTGATCGCAACTGCATGACACATTCTCACAGTGAGAGGGTGGTCTAGTAACATTAAGGCCGGGCCTGTACTGCCATGGGTGCTACAACAACTGCCTGTACACAATGTGGCACTGACCATGCCACAGTGTCCAACTGCAATGAGTAGTGAGCTATGTAGCGTTGCTTACTTCCATGCTGTTGCATCAAGACTGACGTCATATATCTCCGCTTACAATCTACAGTCTGACAACATGTGTTATGATTATTCAGAAGACCTACTACAGATGTTGAAGCTATCAATCGTTCTAGTCTGCTGAAAGCTGTTTCTGCTACTGTTATCCAGTGTAGTATGTGTTGTGCTGCCATAGGTGTATTAAAGATTACGGCAGACAATACAGCGGATTCCAAAGCATTGTTTGGTAACCAGCTTTGACAAATGTTAGTCGGCCCAGACAGGACTTCATTCCCTTCTTGTTAGTTGGCTTGTGTGCTTATGAAATTGCTACCGTCCTATCGTAATGTGATGTTCTACCCTACTTGGATACCACATATCCCAGGTACTTGACCTGTATTCTCTGTAGTTGCAATTTATGCTTGCTTACTTTATGTCCCTGTTCTGCTGAATATCTGAATAATGCTATTGTATCTTCCATACATTGCTGCTGGGTAGGGGCCGCAAGCAGAATATCATCCACATAAAGTAGAACTTGACTGGCCCCGGGTGGAGTTAACACCGGAATGTAGCTAGCCATCTCCTGTGGGAATATCGTTGTACTTTCACAGTATCCCCGCGATAGCTGGGTATGGCTGTATCTGTTACCCTGAATGTACATACGAAGCAATACGGACTATCTGGATGTATAGGTATTGCAAAGGAAGCATAGCTTATATGTACCACGGTAAGATAGTTCTGTGGCGTGTTCATAGCATTGAATATAGTGTGTGGGTCTGGCACCATCGCTACCCTACGTATTATTACGTGATTTACAGCTTGTACATACTGTACCATCCGCCATTCCCCCTTTGTTTTCCGATCAAAAGATACAGGGGTATTGCATGGTGAATAGCGATTACTTTGTAGATGGGGTATTCTCTGTGACTTTACAGATATCTTCTGGTGTCCACGGTCTATACACTACGGGGGTTGGGTCCTGGCCTTCCTGTCCTGCATGAGAGTTCGGTACTTCAATTAATTGACAGATATCCTCACTCTGTTCTAGTGACTGTCTTCTTACTCGGGTGTTCCTAGGTATGTTACGAGTTCGGGATGTGGTTTCAATAGCTTCTGTTACATTTGGTCGTTGTGCTACCTCTGTTGCCACAGGATAACGTGTGGGGACTAGCCTGCCCTCCCGCTTCATATCCTGGATGTGGTATCGGAGGTGGTAGGGTGTTGTGGGGGGGGGCTATCGGTACTACTGTATTATGATCTTCTCTGTGTACGTCTGATGCTTTGACATTTGTAGTGTTCTGTTCCCTTCAGTTCACTACCTCAATCCACCTATGTGCATGACGGATACCCAATTGTCGCTGTTTTGTCGCCTGCACATCTTAGGGCTGCCACCTTTTCAAATGCACAATGTGGGACATTAGTGTTCGGAACGTGTAATTTTCCCGGAAAAAGCATACCCATGGCCAGTACATAGGACAGGATTTCACTTTTTGCCAGGAGAGCGACCAATTGTTGTAGCATTTCAGTTGCTTATTCTGTTTATTATGATATTTTGTTGTTCCAGATACATAATTACTGTTTTATGCTACCATTTTGAAATATATCTGGGAAATGTTTGTCCTGAGATTTCAGGACATTTGCCATTTGTTCGGTTTGTTTGCAGGACACAACTGGCCAAAGAGGGACTGTCCCTCTCAGGGTGGAACAGGTGTTTACCGTAGAACATGTGCATCACATTTGCAGGGATTACAATGTTTCAGTAATGATATTTTGTGTAATATACCATAAATGTCGTATTTATTACCCCATTTTGCTAGATAACTCACATTATGTGCTCTCTGCGATTGCATATACTTCACGTCACCCGTCAAACGCGGATCACATGATCTGTTTCTTCAATAATCTCCCATATCCTCTACACGACTGCTACGTACCCTTCTCTCATACCACGTGGTGTCTCCTTCCCTGTATCCACTGTAGTGTCTACAATGACTATTTACTCTGCTGTGTGTTCCCCTGACCTATGTTCAGATTTAACAGTATGTGGGTAGGTCTTCGACCCGCTATCACTACTGTTAAATGAAACACAATGTAGTCTGGTCCCTGATCTACAATAGAGACAAAGAGGCAAACACTCCTTACCTGAGCCTCCTGTTTAAGGCTGCACGATTTCTTCTTGGGATCCAGTTTTCCGCTTTTCAGCCACAGATCAGACAGTAAACAGCCTCTTTACACACAACAATTCAGTCGGAGGTCTTTTCATTCAAGAAGAACCATTTAGGCAAATTCTCCTGCGTAGATGTCTAACCAGCCATGCACTCTGACCTGTAGCTTACCAAGGGAATTCCGGATTACAAGGATCACAATGTCAAATAAGTTGTTAAAACCAGACTGTAGTTATCAGTAGGCTTTTCTAAGTGACAGTCAATAACACAGGAGGCTCGGGTTCAGAAAGTTTTAGTAGTGTACACAGGCAGGCTAAATCATATACAGTCCAAGTATGAGAGTTTTGTCTGACTCTATACAGTAAGCAGTTACTTTATATAGTGTTTACAATCAGCTTTTGCCCACCTTACTGACGTGGTCGGTCACAGGGCATTTCCATCACTATGGTCCACAATAGTCTATACATATGTGGGTGCTGGGGTCGTGCTTTTAAAATGTTTTCCCATGAGAATAACACAGCCTTGCAAGGCACCTTGTCAATTACACTGTCCTTCTGTGATTGTAACTGTTTCAAGGACCCTAGACTGTTCCGATACAGTACTCAGTTAATTTCTTAATACGCTGCTTTGTCTCTCTGGTAAGGAGTTGTACTGTTATCTTCAATTGAGCTCACAAGGCCATCCTCCTCAGAGGTAGGGGTGATGTTATGCATGTACATACATTTATTGTTCTGTAACCCAGCAGATAATTAATGCTGACAGACATAAGCCTGCTGTTCTGGTTACTGCCAGGATCAGAATTCCATCACACTACAGCTTAGCTTCACCAATTACATGCTGGCTTACTTCTACTGCCATATTGTACGGTACAATTCAATGCATTATATAGTATTTCGAGTCTAAACTGGCACTTCATATGTGTTTCTATATATATTTTTCGAACAACATCCATCCGGCCATATGCATGTTGTTCCGTCCTTTACCTTGACCGTGTGTATTTGGCCGTCCGGCAACGCTACTCTCCACATGTGATGGCCCACCTTCCCCTTCTTTGCCTGTAGCACCCTGTTAGGACGTCCTGTTTGATAGGCACGTGTTCTGCTATATGTGATCGACTTCACTGCATAGCTAAACATCGATGCGGTGGTTCAACAACCCGACTTGTCCACATGTGTACAGTTATGTGCACCGTGTCGTATGCAAACCTATATGGTTTCGACGGGTACATACCACATGCGGGATGTACACATTCTGCAGACACATTCACATGCAGCCATTTACATATCTGTACCTGAGGTGGGTTGGTGACATGTGGGTAATGATTTGCGGCGTGGCATTGCCTAACACAAACATCTTACCACATTTCAGGTATGCACATTGTGTGTGGGTGTATAGCTGCACACGGATGCTAGCAGGTTAGGGTGCACAGGTGTACATGGGTGGGACTGACATGTACAATGAGGCTATTGTGTATTACATCTGAATGCATGGGTTCTGCTTCTGGATATTACACTTCAACATATGCCATCCAGTGTATGCGACAGAGACGTTGCTGGGTGTGGGATATGTTGCTATGCACATGTTTGCCTGTGTTTAAGGTGTCTTGATTCCTTACTGTTGTTATGTCGACACAGCTACCCGGCTATGTACTCTCACAACTGCTTGTGACCATTATGGTTGGCACCTTTTCCAATGCCCATAGTGGGGCATGTTATGTGGAAACTTCGCAATTTGCAGGACTACACATACCCACGGCAAGTGCAGTTGACAGAACTTCACTTGTTTGCCATACTATAAGCTTATTCTGTAAGCATTTGGGTTCCTTATTCATATTCTTATGCCATGTATGTGTTTCATATACATATGTATATGTTTTATACTACTATTACATGTATATTGCGGGAATATGTTTGGCAGGGGATCAGAGGTCATTTTCCATTTTTCCGATTGTTGCAGGGGCACAACTGTCCAATCAGGGACTGTCCATGAAACACTGGGACAGCTGGTAACCCTGGTGACCATGCCCATGTCGCTACTGGGGTTGCCACCTTTTCCAGTTTCCAAGCTGGGATATTTCCGGGACTCACATATGACTTTACAGGCTGACACTTACACACGGTCAGTATATAGCATAGAACTTCACTTGTTTGCCTAAGTAGAAGCTTATTGTTGTGGCAATTTGCTTGCTTATTCTGTTTCTTGTGACATTTAGGTATTTCAGTTACAGAAATGACCAATTCATGCTACCATTACATTAAATACGGGATATCATTATGTCCTACAATCTTAGCACATTTGCCATTTTTAATACGTTTTTTCGGGGCACACCTGCCCATAGAGAGACTGCCCCACCCAAAGTGGGACAGGTGGTGACCTTAGTCGCTGCTCCTATGTCGGTGCGGCGCTGACATGCTGCTGTACACCTTCTCTGAGTGTAACCACTGACGGTGCATTGCGGGACAAACGCGGTCATATGCGTATCCTTTGCTCCTTGGATGGGTACACTTAAGCCTTCGTGGCTTGTATTTGCTTCTCCGTTTATTTGGGACGGGTACTATGCTGCACACTGTACGTGCGTTTCATTCTGCACGGGACCTGGCTGCTGCCATTACTATTATGGGCGGACCGTGGCTGTCAGCACATTAGGTTGCTCACCTCATGCCGGCTTAGACACGCCTCCAGACGCATCCTACCTGGGCTCGCTCACGTACACTACGCACGTGTCTGTGGTTGCAGTGCACTCTCATTAATATGCATATGGCGCTACTGCACCGGCTATTCACTGCACCACCGGCGCAGACCTTACGCCGGACTTGCGCCGAGATTCATGAATCCCGGGGCATGTCTATTTCATGTCATATTTTCTTCAATTTTTTCCAGTACTTCTCTTACTTTTCATTTAATCTTTAAGGTTTACCTTGAAAATAACAAATATGCTACTTTGCTTGACACATAGTAGAAGTTTGTTCCAGAAAAGAGGGATACATTGTGATATAACTCTATCATGCAAATGTGTTTTTAGTTGTTTGTTGGTGAAGATTTATGTATTATAAGCAGGTATTTGAGGACCAATTTGTTCTGCAAAGGAACAGAAGGTCAATGATGGATGGATGCTTAATAGCTGAAAAGGCTAGACAAGAATCACAATAGAGGAAACTGAGTACCGGATGCGGGCTGACTGACTGGATAACTCAAGGACTTTAGGTCACTGATATTTTTAGTTAAGAATCTTTGAGATTTCTTGACATTAATGATATGTTTTGACAATTACAAGTGAAAAGACTCATTATATTCAATAATCAGTATGATAAGAGAGACATAAAGGTGAATTAAGACTTTGTTGGCTCTAGAAGAGAAGCCTTTGGAAATTAGTAAGCCAGACAGAATGCTTTACAAACTTCTACGAATGTGATGGTCAAAAGAAAAGAAATTATCCGTAACAGAGCCTAGATCACTTGTGACAATGTCTGATTGGAGGGGGGAGTGTTACCCCTATTGTATGATGTAGCACTTTCTTGTGTACTAAAATGAAGTAGAACATTATTTTCATATTTAGCTTGCGATTGTTGTCCTTTCATATTCTAACCATTGTTGGAGCAGTTTTGAGTTAATGGAGGAATGAATAACAATGTCCAATGTATAGTCTTCCACAAATTTAAATAACCTTATACCAAGAGTTTAGCTTTAGGGTCTGAAAAATAGTTTACATATAGGAATGAGTCAAATACATAGCCTTATTTTACACCATTGTTTACTTTTTTGCTTTCCAAAAAGTGCTACATGTGACTGTGCAATAACTTGCTCACTACAAGTCATAATGATTTGTAGTCAGATATAGACATTTGTCAACAATGCTTTCATGGGTCTACACAACAGTTAGAGGAATAACGTCATGACTATAGTCTATGCAATCTGAGTCTGATTAGTTGATTGGGTGCTTGACTGCACAGACAAGGAGGTTAGACATGTACCATTGCCCTAATGACAGGTCTTCAGCTGGAGAGTAGAGGCCATGATTGTAAGAGCTGTTGCCAGGAAAATGTGGATGTAACCATTTAAGATGGTGATGATAGCTCTTATTGATTCATATATGAAAGTATGTAAAGAAGGATAGAAGGACATAGGTGGACCTTCTGGTGACAGAAATGCTCACATCACCACTATAGTGTTAGGCCAAACACACACACGCACACACACACACACACACACACACACACACACACACACACACACACACACACACACACACACACACACACACATTTCCATTTCTGAGGATAGTGGTGAAAGCACAAATCACCTTAATAAATTGCTGCTTGGATAACTGTTTTAAACAGTGTAGTGTATGATCATGGACAGGCTTAATGGTCAGCAGACCTGAGGACAAAAATCAGCAAAAAAAGCCTTCTTGTGGAATAATGCTAAAAGTCTTGTTGATGTCCGGATATGCTGTAGGCACTGCATAACTGCTATATAGTACTTCAGTGAATTTTAAAATGCAATTAACATGGAAAACAAACTGAATAGATGAGGGTAGATAATTAAGAAATTTTCAATGCCTTGATTAACCAGATTGACAAAATGTATGCCATATCCTAATACATGATGCTGGCAAGACAAATAGGTCTGTAGTTGACAAGGTCTGTGGTTATGGTGCTAAAAGGATTCATTTTTGCAGAAGTATTTCTTTCATCAATGGAAAGTTTCATTTCATTTTTTACTTATTTATTTTTTAATTTGTTCATGCATTTTATCAAAATTGAGCACAGATTTAAAAGTGAATGGTTATTTATATTAAGATTATGTGATTTAGTAATGTATTGGCACACATCTTTAAATTTTTATCATGTTAAACACAAAATGTTAACATCAGGTTAAAAGCACAAAAGCACTTTTTTTAATTATAAGTTGATTGCTCAGCAAAGGTGATTTGTTAATTGAAATAATGTGCTTTATAAAAGGTGTTAGCTTTGGAAACAGCCCACATCTGATGAAGTAGGAGAAATGAAAATGTACTGTGTGTTTGGAGGCGTTTATGTGAACTGTTTGTGGCTTGTGGATTAAACTTGTGTTTCCTGTGGCAGCTTCGATCTATGCTTTATTGTTTTACCTTCTGGGTCATCATACTGTCTCATTTCCAGGTTGTTTATCATTTTGGTGACTGGGTTAAGTTTATTCATTTATAGTTTTTGTTGCTAACCTTATAGAAGGTGAAACGAGCATGGAAGGTGACGGCAGGACCAACAAGGAAGAGGTTGGTCAAACCAGGAAATTGATTGGGCAATTGTCCCAATTGATAGATCTTTTGACTCCATTGAGCCTATCAATGGTTGAGTGTGTTAATAGGGCATTAGAGGGGAGGAACCGGGAAGTAAACAGCCGGCAAAAACGGCGTGAAGATGGGCGCAATGGTGGTGCATCTATTTCTTGTAGTTCTGCTTCAAATAACACTAATTTTACAACATACCAAGGATTTTGGCAGGAAGAGGGGAAACTAATAGTAGTGGAAGAAGTGAACAAGTGGATGCATCAAAATTGGCCAGTTCGCCAGCTGGCAATGGACAAAATGAAACTGCAATGGACTTCCACAACTGGCTGCAGGTTAGTTTTTTGGCAGATTTTAAAATCAAAACAGCCAGATCTGACCCAGTTTTTGAAAGCTATACAGGGAAACTGGTTAGGTTTGAAAAACTGCTCTACAAATATAAATCATTGGACATTGAAAATGCTATTTAACTGAATACATTTCTGAAAATATAGTCCCCAAGGGACTAAGAATTTTTAAATTTCCCAATAATGTTGTGTTTGGTAGCAATATGTATAAAGAACTTGTAGAAATTTACAACAGATGTGGGCTTGATGTATTAAGATGTATGATAGTTGAAAACAATAGAGTGAAAGATGAATTGTTAAAGGAGGTAGAAATGTTAAATGAATGTATAAAAGATGATTTGATTCACACCATTCCTGAAGAGAGAGTGAAGTATGATAATATTAGGAGGGACATAGAGGGACAGTGCAATGAATTAATTAAATGTAAAGTTAAAAACTTCAAAGAGACTTAAATGAGTATAAGAATGATAGTGCATACCCTAAACCTAAGGTAGGAGGGAGGCATTGGGAATGGAGGAACAGTGAGGCAGGAAAAGGAAATGACAATGTGAGGGTCAGTGAACGTGTGATAGATTCGGATAATTTTAGAGATGATTTTTGTGAGGAACAACCTTTAAGGAGATCTGAAAGGTTAAAGAATAGGAATGGATACCAAAATGAAAGACAGGACTCAAATTTTCGAGGAGAAGTAAGAAGGGGAGGATGAGGTACTGAGTATGGCTAGTACCAACCACCCCGACTTAGAAATTTCAGACATTGTTCAAGATGAAATTAACCCTTTTAAATTTATTAAGTGTGATTTTAGTATTTATAATTTTAGTCACATAATTTTAACAAATGAACATTTTAGTTTATTAAGTAAGGGTATCAAATGTATTCCTTGGAACAAAGGAGATCTTGCCAGAACATTAATGGATGTAAAAGAATTTACTAGAAAAATAAATTTTCAAAACATTTTAGTCAAAATATCAAATATGAACCAACAAGAATGACTAGGAGAAGTGCATTTAATCCCCCCTACATCCCCAGTTAAAAAACTTGGAAAATATAATAGAAAGAGGGGTTAGGGATAGTTTTAATAAGGTAAAATGCAAACATAATCTGAACCCACTTGAAAGTAAGACCTTAAAAGAAATTAGAGGTGACAAAAATCTAAGAATTATGAAACCAGACAAGGGTGGCAGAATGGTTCTTATGGACAATATGACTCATGAGGGGGAAATGAATGAAATTTTGAGGGGATCCTGGCAAATATTCCAATGTGTCTATAAATGAAATCAACATAGCATACAGATGTATAGATATGGTACTAGAGGAATTATTGGTAGATAGTTTAATAGACAGTGTGACATATGGTTACTTAAAAGTGGAGAAACCAAGAATACCCACCATGTCCGGGATTCCGAAAATACATAAGGATGAAATTAATCCACCCTTGTGACCAATAGTTTTGGCTGAAGGATCTAAAACCTTGCCACTTGCTAAGTTTATAGATGGGAAATTGAAGGCAATATAGGTAAAAAGGTGTAATATATTAAAAGACTCTTTGGATTTTTTAAGAGGTTTAAAACAGGAATTATGGAAAGAACATCTAAGATTTTTGACTATAGATTTAGTAGACTTGTTTTCAAGCATACCCCATAAACAAGGATTAAAGTTACTGGAAGAAATAGTGTTTGAAGACAACACTTTAAGTCATAATGAATGTACAGTAATTATGCAGTTGATTGATCTGGTTTTAAAGTATAACTTTATTGATTTTAAGGGAGAATACTTTCACCAGATAAAGGGAGTAGCAATGGGGGCAGCCTGTGCCCCTACATATGTGAATTTGGTATTGGCTAAATGGGAAGAGAAATTTGTTTTACAATCACAATATAAATGGTGTTGGATACAATATAAGAGATTTCTGGATGACATTTGTATTCTTTGGGTGGCACTGACTGAACTGGTACCAGTATTTATTGATTTTTTTAAATACAAGTACAGATTTTTTAGAATTCACTTATTCCTTGAGTGAAGATACCCTAGAATTCTTGGACATAGAAATATATAAAAAAGACAATACATTTCAGTCCAAGATTTATAGGAAAAAGACCTATTCGAACTCCTACCTACATTATAAGAGTGCTCATCCAATGTATTATAAAAGAAATATAGTAAAAGGCCAGTATATTAGGTCATGTAGGATGACTTCAAATGATGATGACTTTATGGAAGAAATGAATGTTCTTAGAAAAATGTTTAAGAATAGAAGTTATCCTGACTGATTAATAGAAAAGACAGAGACAGAGGTGATGGAGGGTAGGAAGAGTAAATTTAAACCTATATTGGGTATAGATGCTACTGAAAAGGAAGTAAATACAAGAAATGTTGATGAGAATTTCAGTAATGCATTGGTATTAGAGTACAATACCAGTTCACGGATAGTGAGAGAGATAGTTGAAAATGAATGGAATAGATTCATAGCTTTTACTGATTTGGACAACATCTCGAAAAGTAACTTAAAGGTAGTTTATAAAAATTCCAATAATCTCAAAAAACTATTGGAAGGTAATACAGATACCTGATATCCTAATTGGAGAATAAATAAATGAACATTTAAATGTGGCCATTGTTCGTAATGTACCTATGTTATAAACAAAGAAGAAGTTTTTATAGAAAGAAGAAACATAAAGCTAGAAAGTAGGGACTTTAATAATTGTGATTCTAAAAGTTTGGTATACCTGCCATTGTGTAAGACATGCCAAGGCTTTTATGTTGGAAAAACAGAAAGGAAACTAAAAAGGAGAATATACGAGCATATATATGACATACAGGTAAAAAAGGAAACAAATGCACTGTATAAGCATACTAAGGAATGCCCGGAGGCACAAGTTACATTTTATGTTATAGAGAGAGTAGACATAGATAAAAGGGGAGGGCTGTGGGAAGAAAGAATAGAATATAGGGAGCTGTACTGGCAACTATTACTAGAGGCAAACAAAGCCCCTGGTCTTAACGAAAATATTTCCATAGCCCCCCTTTTGAAAATAAGATCAGCCAAATTGTAATATGTGTCTAACAGGAATTTCAAGAACGTTGCTCAAACCTTATAAAGTGTCCTAAATGCTTTTTAAACTCTCTACATACTTTTTTCTAAACATCTTTTTTTTTTTTTATTAAGTCATTTTTATTCCAATGTTCATTTGAATGCAATTGTAATTACATGTTTTTTAATAAGTTTTTTTTTTTAATTAAATGAGTTGCTCAAACCTTATAAAGTGTCCTAAATGCTTTTTAAACTCTCTACATACTTTTTTCTAAACATTCTTTTTTTATTAAGTAATTTTTATTACAATGTTCATTTGAATGCAATTTTAATAACATGGTTTTTAATATTTTTTTTTATTTAATGGTAATATGTTAATTATGTATTTTTAACATATATATTTATTTATAGACAAAACATATATTAAAGTAGGCATTTTTAGAACACACTCTATATAAGTTATGTCGTGGTAGTACGGCGGTAATGTTGTTACCTCACAACAAGAGGTTCTCCCGTTCGATTCTCGGCATGGCTTGGCAGTGCCTTCTGTGTGGAGTCTGCATGTCCTCCCCGTGGTTGGGTAGTGTTTGAAAGACATGCATGTGTAAATAGGCGTGCCTTCGCTGAAGGTTGGGCGTCGAGCTGAAACCTCTGTGTTTTGTAAAAATCTACTGCCAATCATTAGTGGACTGGAGTTCTGCTGTGGTGACCCCTTACCAGGAAAAAGCCAAAAGACAAACAACAACTCTATGTAAGTTATGTTTTAAGGAAAAGGAAATGGTTTGTTATTTTGTTCTTCCTTGCAAAATCTTTGTATGGCCACTAGATGGTGCTAAATGGAACAGTTTTTGCAGAAGTATTTCTTTCATCAATGGAAAGTTTCATTTCATTTTTACTTATTTATTTTTTAATTTATTCATTCATTTTACCAAAACTGAACACAGTTTTAAAAGTGAATGGTTATTTATAAGATTATGTGATTTAGTAATGTATTGGCACACATCTTTAAATTTTTATCATGTTAAACATAAAATGTTAACATCAGGTTAAAAGCACAAAAGACCTTTTTTAATTACAAGTTGATTGCTCAGCAAAGGTGATTTGTTAATTGAAATAATGTGCTTTATAAAAGGTGTTATCTTTGGAAAGAGCCCACATCTGATGAAGTAGGAGAAATGAAAACCTACTGTATATTTGGAGGCGTTTATGTGAACTGTTTGTGGCTTGTGGATTAAACTTGTGTTTCCTATGGCAGCTTCGATCTATGCTTTATTGTTTTACCTTCTGGGTCATCATACTGTCTCATTTCAAGGTCTGTGGTTATGTAGCAGCACTGTTGCAATAGATGTTTTTCAAGCTTCAGGAATATAACTAATGGTGATACTTAGATCAAAGAGGTTAAGCAAGGGTTTGTATAAGTCATATTTGGTACTGTTAACCAGACAGCATAGTATGCTTTTAGGGCTTTTGGATGAGGGCTTTTTGTCAGGACAGAGTTGATTTATTCCAACTTGTTCCATAATTACTATCTAATGAGGTTTACAGGTAAATATTGTAGTATCAACTTGCTGACTGTTACAAGCCTAACCAATAGCAAGGGGTTAGAATCAAACTTTGTACCTTATCCATTATGCCAACCTGTCTTGGAAATAGCTATATCTGTTGGTGGAGTAAAATTTGTACTGAATTTGTCTTCCAGGATATTAGCTATTTCCTTTGAGCCAAAGTAGACAGTATTATTGTAGAACAGATCCAAACATAACTTCCTGACATTTTTAAGAAATAATCTGTAGGTATTAGAGGTTTCAGTGCTTATTTTATATTCCCATTCAGCTTTGAGCATCCTAATTGTTCCCTTAGGCTCTTTTCTAGTATACTTTTGCATAATCATAAGGTAGGTAATGGAACCCATTAAAACATTAAGTAATTTATTTCTCTTTTTATATAAATTAACATATGAGTATTGCACCATGTGGCTTTGCTTTTAAATGTATCATTATATTTGCTGCATTTACAAACTGCCTTAAAAATACAGCTACTTATGTGGGAGCAGAGGTTAAAGGCATATGTGATGGCTTTAGCAACTGAGTGCATTGGTGGAGGATTTTAACAGAATTTATTTAGGCCACCAAGTAATTGATGATGGCTTGCATTTGAGAAGTCTCTAAATGCAAAAGTACTTGCAGACCATGTGCCACTAGTTTAGAAGGAGAAGGTAGCTGATTTACCATTTGAGTTAATGTGGGAAGTTGATAATCATGAAGATGTGCTGTAAGGGGCCCCTGTTAGGATAGATAGCTGTACAAGGAAGTTTGTATTCATACTTTTAAGGATGCATTGGAAGTAAAGATTAGCCAGATTATTAGCAGATTGTTGAATACCACAATGTAAAGATGGCAGGATTGATGAGAGGGTTTCAAGTAATGATCAACAAAGTTACTGTATTCAGATGATATGGCATTACAGACAGACTCTGAGTGAGAACTTAAGCAAAAGAAAGGGGATTGGAATGCAAAACTGAATGCACATGGGATGAAACTGAGTACAGATAAGACAAGGGTATAAGCAGCAAATTCAGATAGAAGGGAATATAGCAGAACAGGTTAATAGCTTCAAGTACCTGGGAGGGACGGTTAAGGAGAAGAGAAGTCTGAATGAAGAGACCAAAACTAGATTCAGATTATACGTGACACCATACAGTATCAGGTATAATGTAAGACTGAAGAATGTCAAAGAAGCTGAAAAATAAGGTGCACAAAACAGAAGTACACCCAATAATACTGTATGTTACAGTAAAGGCAGAGCAGATAAGAAAGCTACAGGTGACAGAAATGATGTGCCTGACATGGGTGGTAAGATGCATGCTATGTGACAGATGAACAAATTACATCATAAAATAAGAAGCCATAGTACCTCCTTTTGTAGTAAAAATCAGAGAACAGATTACGGTGTCTTGGTCACATGTGCATAAAAGCAGAAGACAATCTGGTGAAGAAGATTTTTGACAAACAGGAAGAAGGTAAGAGGAAAAGAGTGCATTCAGAAAAGAGTTGGATGGATTGTGTGAAAGAAGATCTGCAACAGTCAGTCATGGGAATCGAAGAAGGCAGGAGTGTGGCATTGAATCAAGAAAGATGGTGACTGTTAACATGACACCATGACCACAAGTAGAAAATGAGAACAAGCAGAATGATGATGAAGATGATGATGGATGATGATTCAACTTGTGGATACTGACAACTAGCTCTGAAATGGTATTTATCTTTTTAGTGTAACTTCAACATCTACAAGTCCATGTTTGAGTACTTGAGTATTCAGTTGTGAGGTGGTGGTATCCTTGACAAATACTGTGCATCCCCAAAATTGTAAATAGATCTGAAACTAAACCCAAGAAAAGAGGGACTGCTTTCATTGCATTGAAACCATGTCTATGTAATTGCATTTATATGAATGTGTTCATGTTGCAAGAACACATACTGGGTCTGTCATCATTCAGGGTGATTGTAAAATATTATTTAAAGCTAGTCTGTTTCTTGCCTTGGACACATGCATAACAAAATCAAGTATATCTTTTTGGATATCCCCTGGGTACAGCACCTAAATCCACTCACCCCCACATGAGCCACTACCAGCTGTCCTGTTGTCTCACAATAGAGTCATTGATTACTAGAGTATTATCTTGGGTGAATGCAGTCTCAGTGAGCCTTAAGGTCTTGGAATATGCACCACAGTAACTCTCAGAGATGCGTGCAATGGTAATGATTGTGCAGAATTAAGATTGAGGTATTGTTATGAGGAGAAATGGGCAATGCTTTTATGAGCTGGTGAATACTTTGCTGTTGTCATTTTGTCTGAAGCAGTGACATTGTTTTATCAGTAACACCATAAACAAACTAAACACATTAGTTGTTTTACTAAATTAGATGATGAACATTCCATGTAGGTGGAGATTTCATTGTTAGGGTAGATGACATATATAAAGAGGGATTTCAATCATTCATAGTTTTTTTAGAAGTTAAGTACTAGAATTGCACTTGCTGTAAACCTTGATATTCATCAGCTTAATAGACCACAGCTCAGCATTCTAAGGCTGGTCTTGTTGATGATTGTTCTGTCCCACATTTCTTGCAGTAAAACTACCCACTATCAGAGAACATTAGCTAACACATACAATTTTGAATGACAGACACCGTTTTTATAAACTGCTAGCACATAACTTAAAATGATTTCTGGTTCAGAAAATTCATTTAGAGAATAGCCAGGAGGTATGCTTTTTAACAATCATATGTACAAAGTGCTCTGTAAATAAACAACCATTTCCTTCATAGGATCATAGAATCATAGGAAGTTACTAGGCTAATGGCCCTAGAGCCCTTACAAGACTAGCCAAGTTCTACTCTTATTTCCATGATCAGCACCTATTGCTCTTGTCCAAGAGGGACAAGGGCAATAGGTGCCCTTGTCCAAGAGGGACAAGGGCAATAGGTGCCCTTGTCCAAGAGGGACACAGGTGGAACCCCAAGGTGAATTTACAGTTAAAAACTGCAAGCAGAAATCTTGTAAGGGCTCTAGGGCCATTAGTCTAGTAACTTCTTATGATCCTATGATCCTGTGAAGGAAATGGTATAAAGAAAAAAATCTCGATTTCAACAGTTGGTTAAGATTATGGTGTTATTCAAAGGGGATCCAGTGTCTGTCTGCCTGGGATGACATTTTTGACAAGCCATGCTGCTTCGCTAGTGACGGCTTGCACCTGTCACCATTAGGCTTTTGAATACTGGCCAAGGCTCTTGCCACCCCCATAGTGCCTTTTTTAGGCAAGGCCCAAAAGACAAATGCACCACCATAAATAGCATGAGTAACAAAAAACTGAGGGTAATGCTACTCAATACCAGAAGTCTAAACCTCAAAATGCATGCACGCAAGGCACTCCTCAGTATGGAGAAAATTGATATATGTGCAGTAGCACAAACCTGGTTTACGGCTCCAGATAGTACCACAGCATTACCAGGCTACAACTCATACCATACATTTTGGCCTCTGAACCCAAACCGAAATACAAAGGCGGGGGTGTATCCATATTCATCAAGGATACCCATACCTCCAGGTTAGTGGCACAGCATGATGCTTCAGATATCATCCACATGCAACTAACAATGGGCAAAACTGCAATTCAAATTGTAGCTTGCTACAGATCACCCACCATGTCCCAGGACCCCCATTCCGTATTTCTGGAAACACTGGGAAACATAAAGGTTCTACCAAACACCCTAATATTGGGTAAGTTCAATTACCCAAACATTAACTGGGAGAACTACTCAAGTACTAACTCCCTTGCCCAACATTTTCTAGAATTTATAAACTCAATTGCCCTGGTTCAACTGGTCAACACTCTCACCAGAGGTGGCAACATATTGGACCTAGTCATCACCAACATGGGCGACCGGGGTTCCATACTGGAGGTCAACCCCTCGCTGGTTAGATCTGACCATAAACAAATCACTTTGGATATCCTCATTCCGTCCCTACCCCTGGACAAGGAAACTAACGTGAAAACTTTTCAAAAGCAAACTTCACGTTACTTAAGACTGAAGTGGAAGGATTCAAAGCCCCCATGCTAAATCCTTTACTAATGCATTCTATGGGCACCTACAAGAATGTATGGAACATGCTATCCCAAGCAAAACCAAGACTCACTCCTCCAAGAACAGGAAACAAGTCTGGTGGACTCCTGCCATAAACAAGCTATACAATAGAAGGAAGAAACTAATACAGAAAAGAGTAAAATCCCAAGAAGGGAAGACATCCCTGATCAGTATCAGCAAGAAACTATGATCCCTTGTAAAATCATCCAAGGCAAGCTTTGAAAGAAAAATTGCCAAGGACTGCAAAGATAACCACAAGGCATTCTTTAGCTATGTCAAGAATCTAAGTGGCAATGCTCAGATATGCTCGGGAGTTAGTGCAGAATGGCACAAAATACACTGAACCAACCGATATTGCCAACATCCTGGCAGACAGGTTCAGTGCAAACTTCACCCCCCCCTCTCACCCCCAAAAGGGCCCATAGCCATACCAGAAGAATGTAGAGTCCCTCTAATCACAGACACTCAGGTTAAAACAGCCCTCTCAAAAGCCAAAAACACAGCATCAATGGGACCGGACGGTGTCCCAGGCTACATGCTACACAAGCTCAAAGATGAACTAACCCCTCACCTAAACACACTGTTCAAACTCAGCATCTCCACAGGCTATATACCCATAGACTGGCCCACAGCAGCAGTTATTCTGCTCCACAAAGATGGAGCCACAACAGACCCTGGGAACTATCGCCCTATAAGCTTGACTAGCTTGGTCTGCAAAGCTATGGAGCTCATCATCATGGAACTCATTAACAGAGACATTGGGAACCTCCAAACACTGGACCCTACCCAGTTTGGCTTTGTTAAGGGCAGATCATACCTCCTAAACCTGGTGAACTTCTTTGAGACAGTTACCAAGGTTATAGACGAGGGAAAGGTGGTACACACAGCCTACCTAAACCTCACAAAGGCCTTCGACACCATTCCCCATTCTGGCATTATAGACAAGCTCACCAGCCTGACCGTAAACCCCTACTTCACAAGATGGGTTGACAACTGGCTCACAGACAGAATCCACATGGTGAGAGTTGCAGGAGCTAGGTCTGACTCTAAACCTGTTACAAGTGATGTTCCCCAGGGCTCAGTCCTAGGACCCCTCCTGTTTGGCATATACTTCTCAGAGGTACAGGCAAGCACAGGAGGACTATGGCTGACCAAGTTCGCAGATGACTGCAAACTAGGAGCTATAATTGACTCTCTGGCTGACAAAGACATCCTCCAAAAGGGTCTCACTGAGACGGATACCTGGTGTCAAAATCATGGCCTCAAGCTAAATGCCAAAAAGTGCATAGTCATCCCCTTTGGAAAAAACAAAGTACGCACAAACTACCACATAGGTGGTAGTCCCCTAAATACGGAAGACATAATAAGGGATCTGGGGACACAAGTAGGTAGTAATCTCACCTTTGATAATCACATTGCCAAAGTGGTTAGAACATCCTTCTACGTGGCCCACCTAATCACAAAAGGGTTCACATCCAGATCAAAAGAGGTCATTATGTCCCTCTACTCATCATTCATCAGACCCATCATAGAGTACAATGCCCCATTTGGGATGTACCTTACAAGACACATGCAACAGCTGGAAAGACCACAGAAGTACCTCACCAAGAGGATCACTGGCCTCAAACAGATGCCCTATGCAGCTCAACTAAAGAAACTACAGCTGTACTAAGTTGAATACCACCTACCAGTGGCAGCTGGTGACTTCAAATTAAAGGGGGGCTGCAGGAGACAGCTGAATGGGTGTGGCCAATGGGAAGGGGTGTGACCAATGAGAAAGGGGTGGAGCTATGCTCAAAACCACAACAATTGGAACTTTAATTAAACATGCTGCCCTGGCTGCCAAACTGCCATTATGAGAGTCCAATCAAGACAAAATGAAGTGTAGAAGAAAAAATATTTCAATGCATTGGCTACATGACAACTTACTTAATATCTAGATGGAAACACAAAGGTTGTGAGGCATGAAAAAATAAATTACTTTTTAGATACATTACTGGAATTCCAGTTAAAATTAAGTATAAAAAAGCAAGCATCCCTCAACTCAAGCCACTTCTCCTTGCAATGTAGTTCTAATTATAATTTATATTCAGCTTTATAAAATTACCAAGTAACATGCTGAAAGTAGCAATCTCTGTGATACCCCCCACTTGTAAAAAATGTTTCTTATCCAAAAAGGACCTGCTGCCTGACAACAACTATTTACTTGTTTCATGGGGAAGACATGATCAAAGTAAAAAATGAACAGCAAACAAGAAACAAGCTCAAGATAAATTTCTTAAAGGATTACTGCACAAGTTATGGACCTCACATGATAGATTGGCATTATGTTTAGTTTATGGATAAAGCTTGCAAAGATGACTGAAAGTCTCCAACAAATGTTAATGAGCTTCTGAAAAAACTGTAATCCTATCCTTTATTACAAATACTGCCATATGCATTTCAATACCTAAGGCTTATACGTTATCTAGTTATGCAAATATTCTCTACATGGCAACAACGAAAAGGCTTTCAATGTTGGTAATTCTTTAACAGTATGCTTATTAAAGCTTACTTGCATCTTACAATCTCCAACAAGCTTAATTGATGGTCATTAAAGCATTGCTACTTAAACACAGAGCAACAGGGCACTGCGACAGCATGCATTTTTTGAATAATAAGAAGCATAAATCAACAGTATAAAAATATGACAGAAAACCAGAACATTCTGCAAAATCAAGGACACATGAAAAACCATGGTTGTACTTGTGGTCTACCTTGGATGGAAGGAATACTCTGCACACTTAACTGCATAACTGCTCCTTGCCTTGCGTGGACACATCCAGAGCCACTATAATGGGGAGTGGGGTGCAACAAGTATGTCACAATTTGAAATGTCTCTGGCTGACGGTGATGGCTCTGACACTCATACCTCTCAACCTCAGAGCAAAAAATCTGGATAAAGCCATACATAGAAATGGGACACAGGCCCAAAAATAAGGACAATTTTTAAATATTGCTCTTATAAACTTAGAAAGATAATAGAATAGTAGTAGGTCTTGCATTAGTATGAAATTTCTGAAGGGTATGAAATCTGAAACTCAAATGTCTGCCATTATTTTCTAACTTCAATCTTTAATGATTTGCCACTAATTTACCAGAAAAGCACAATTTTATGAAAAACAGACCAAAAATGTGATGCGAAAATATAAAATTGCCACACAATACAGCTGGGATCCTTTCAAAGAAGGGACACCTTTTTAATATTAGTACTGTTAACTTGAACAGCTGACAAAATATGAGCATCAACATGCATTTCTGAAATAAAAGCTAACTATAACTCTGATCATTACAGTTATTTATAATTGTAAACTCTCCACATTTTCTTCTAAAATTGCCATTTTGCAGAGGGATTATTAGAGGGAGAACAACATTTTGAGCCAAAATTGGGGACGGTTGTGAGGTTTGGACATTCCTAATTCTATAAAGTGATTTATTTGCAAATACCTCTCAACTTCTCAATGCAGGAAATCTGAACAAGGCCAAATATATTAGGGGAACATACAAACAATACTAAAATTGCTCTTGTATAAACTTGACAGTTGATAAAATGACAGGTCTTGCTTTAGCATGCATTTTTCTGAAGGTTATGACATCTGAAACTCAATGTCTGTCACTATTTAGTGACTTCATTCCTAAATGATTTGCCAGAAAACCACAAATTTTATGAGGAACAAATCAAAAATAAGAAGCAAAAATCTATTAATTCTGCAAAAATCTGGAAAGTTGAAAGGTATAGTTGAGTCAGGGCTGTCTGAGTTTGCTGCCTTCCCCCTTCACAAACTCATGGTTGAATGGAGCCTCCCCCTGCAGCCATTCCAATGTCCCATTCCTTGGTCATTTCGCCCCATTTACCATAAACACTGTAATGTGCATACAGCTTTACTTCTGCAATTATTTGGATTTCATTTCAAAGTTTTATTTTACATTTTACAGCACAAACCCTAATAGATATCTGCTAAACAAAGCACTGCAGTCTCACAATGAAAATAGACTAAGCATTAAAACTTCTCTGTCCTTGAAACTCATATGCATTGAAACAGCATTGAAACCCACATTCAAAGAAAATACATTTTGCCAGTGGCAGATAAAGATTAACTTTGGTCTGTTTTCAAATCATAGTCCCCTTGAACACAAAACATACACATGCTCTTTAATACACCTTCCTGACCTTGTACAATACAGTGCAGTTGTTAGACAGCATTTTAAATTTATTGTTTTGAACATTTTTCCAGTAAACAATGAAACAAAATGCATGCACCAATAATGACAAAACTGCCCAATTCAGAACATTTCCATCATAAAAGTCTACTCAAACTTCTACAGTCCACCAGTATCAGTAAATATGCACAATCTCTGAAGAAGTAAAAGCCATCTAAATAATTCCACATTAAATAAATCTGTAACTAATGAAGAGGTTGCTGCTAGCAAACAGCTTTATATGTCATTGTTTCATCTAATAATAAAGTACCTGTTGCCCTTGAGGAATAAATTGCCTATGTTGCATTAAAAAATGATAATCTAGTAATATCGCAATAGGGAATGGATGGCAAACTGATAACAGGCTCATAGTTACCAGGTATCTTCACCAAAAAGGACTGCAGCATCCACCCCCTTTACAAGGCAGTACAGTATCAGCAATACATCTACTTTCTGTGGAAGTAGAACCCACACCCTTCTGCATCAAAAGCAAATACACTACCTGTTGTGCTATTAACAATACAAGCAGAATCAGCATAAGCAGCGCTAAACTTTTGTTCCCCTGTAGCTCTCATCTCCTTGTAAAATCTACTCGACACTCAGCTGTATCTCTGAACTTTGCAGCACAAGAAATCTGGAAAAGGCCAAAATTTATTTGGTTGGGGACAAAAGCCCAAAAACCAGGGACACATTTTAAACATTGCTTGTATAATGTTGGAAAGTTGTTAGAACAAAATGCTGTGTTACCACCATACATTTCACTGCCAAGTCTTGAACCCAGGGGACCCTGTGCAAAACAATCAGAGCAACATACCATTATGCCTAATCAGTTATTTTGTGAAAGAGAGGAAGACTGAAACTTAAATGACTACCATTTAGTGAATTCAGTTCTCAACATAGCTCTCAACCTCATAGCAAAAAACACGTTGACAAAGTCAGTAATGGGGGAATACAGCTTCCAAACATATTCAGTGAATTCAGTTCTCACCATAGCTCTCAACCTTGGTTTACCTTGATAATACTGAATGCTGAATGGTTGAACCTGAATTGGTTGAACACACAATGTCAAATGATCAAAATGTTGAAATAAAATTAGTCTAAACTCACAATGTCAAAATTATCAAATTTGCCCATTTCTGCACTATAGTGCAGTATCGGAGTTGGTATATATAAGTAGGGGGTGTGGGGAGTGCAGGGGGGCGTAGCCTCCCTGCAAAATAGTAGAGGTTATCTCATTGCATTTTCAGTGAAATGATTCAAGACATTTTGATAATTCAATGTTTTGGGTTTAGATGCTATTTTTTCGACCAAATGAACATTAGACATTACGGTATTCAATATTATGAAGGTAAACCCTCAACCTTAGCACAAAAAAACCTGGACATAGCCAATAATGGGGGAATACAGTCCCAAAAATAGGAACCAATTTCAAATATCCATGTTATAATCTTAGAAAATTGCTGTAATAAAAGTTTTTGCATTACCACATACTTTCTGAAGAATATGAAGTCTGAAATTCAAATGCCTGTTATTTTTATTTAACATTTCTTAACCAGTAAAGTCTGACTTGGAACAAAATCCAATTTTCAGCATAGCAGGGAGAAAACCTTCAGACACATGTCTTTGTAAGATGAGAGGACATGCAGACTCCACAGCCAAGAATCAAACCAGATAACCTGCAGCTGTTAGGTAACAATGCTACCAGTGCACCACTGCACTACTGACTTTGCAAATTAAAACAAACATACAGAAACCACAGATTTTATGAGGAACAGAAAAAATGGTGGTGGGTAGGGAATTCAGGCCCTTGCCACCTACACCCAATGTACAGAGTTCAAGCCTGAGTATTCTCTAGCCACCAGTATATAGCAACTGAGGCATTTCACACACACACAAGCACACACACACACACACACACACAGACACACACACACACACACACACACACACACACACACACACACACACACACACACACACACCTCTTCTCCATAGCCTGCAGTCCTTACTTGAATGATCCACAGTAACCCTGGATGCAGTCCAGTGGCCTTCCATTCTGTGCAGCTGTCACCATACAGATTTCCTATCCAGACTGCCTAACACAGCAGTCTGTAGTTCTGTGAGTACCAGGAACTCCATGCATGGAGTTCTGGGACTCACAATTTTTTGTATTTCATTTTTTTATTTCTTTTCTTCTACAGGTGAGGGGGCTGCAGTCCTATAGCATGAGCCGCCCCTGCCACCTACTCAGAGGTGATCTCTGCCTGACATACAAGGCCATGTCCAACCCAGAATTGATGTACATGCTCCACCTAAAGAAAACCTTATCCCCTCGAGCCACACGCTCTAGGGATCTAAACCTCACCACTACAATAAATAGAATGTGCTGGAGGGATAGATTCCTGTCCCAGTGACCTCCCATGCTTTTGAACAAGATTCCAATCTACATTAGGCAGAGCTCCTCGCTAACACTCTTCAAAAGAAACCTTGACGAGTGGATGGGAAACAGAAAGTTTACCCCGGGATCACTTCAGTGGTTCTGCTGGACAGAGGCACAGGGAACAAATCTAAGGGGGTGGTGAAAGCCAACATATTCTGGCTAGGCTTATAAATGCGTTCGGGCAGATAGCCTTGTACCTACCTATGAACCTATAAAACCTGGAAACATGGGTATAGGCAAAACAAACACTTTATTCCAAAACAAGACCACAAAGCTTTCAGGATCAACCCTTCATCAGTGTGTGATATACATATCAAACCATTCATTTAAATACCTGATTTAAAAACCTTAGTTAGGTCACATGACACAGTCCAATTGTAATAGCTAACAAAATTCAAATAAAATAAAGTAGAACAAATTTAATGATACATAAAAACTATATATAAAAACATATATGCATAACAATAATGCAGAAGGTACTAGTTATCTCACAAATAGTTGTCTCTTTTTCAATATAGGTTTAACACTAACCACTATGTTCAAAGCGGGTGGATGATCTGCTTCCAAAAGTGTAATCCATGAGGATTCACTTATTTCTAGCTCACTGTTCAAGTTGCCACCCCTTTTATTTTTGTGTTTTATATTTATCACTCTAAAATTGAATTTATGGTTATCCCCTTCTCTCTCAAATGTCTGCCTAAGGCATTACTACTTACCTATCTACGTATCTTTGATTTATATTCAGTAATCCCATTCCTTAACCTTCTTGTACATTTCCCTATATAAAATGCTTGACATGCCTTACAGCATGCCATATACACAATAGTTGTAGTATTACAGGTAGCAAAACATTTAAAATATATACTTTTTACCTGTATTTGGTTGTATAAATTCACTATTAGTAATGATATCATCAGAGCATTTACAGTTATGGCAGGTAAAGGTACCATGTTTTAATGTATTTCCTGTCTGTTACATTTAAAATCTTTATAACACAATCTCCATTTAAAATTAGAACATGTCTGAGATAGTGTTATAAAGGGACTTGTATAGGAGTGATCAAATTACTGTCCAGTGAACAACAGTACAGCACAGGAAAATGGAATAACTGTATGTACACAGTCACATATTACAGGGGTGCTTGTGTGTCAGTCATAATACGTGTATACACATGTACATCTATATATATATAAGTGCACATGTACAACAAATGTATACACATGGACATTTACAAATCTGTTTATGCATGTCCTAAGAAATGTATTATCAAAGAGAATGGCTATTGACATAAGCAAGATAAGGACAAACAAGGCATTCAGGAATGATGCTAAATAAGGCATCACCTCCTCTGTAAATTCGCTAATGCAGTATGTGAAAGATACCTACTCATATATACAAGTCATAGTAATTTGATACAGTTTGGCACAATATTTACCACTACATGCAACACACAAAGCCATTGTGCCAGTGTAACAGCATAACAATGATACAGAAATCCCATAAGATGGACCTGTCATGTTGTTGATCAGACATAAGAAAGCAACAATCAATAGAGAAATGGGTGCAATGCATGCTCATGGATAACATATGCAAATAAACACACCAGACCCACCTAACTGTGTTATGTGAGAACTATGGGAATAATGTAGTATGTGAGCTGCTGTCATCCAATCTAAGTATACACTGAAAAAACACTATCAGAACAACTGTGTCTCATGTGAATCATGGAAAATGCAACAGTCATATCTGTCACATCAAAATTTGTGTAATCTGATGGAACATCCGATGCAGAGTCAGAGGGGCATGAGTAATAAACATATAAGAACTATCACAACACAAGGCCAGAGTGCATTGGACATAGTAATATCATGCTGCACTGCATGCATAGGAGTACACATACACAGAAGTAAGTAGCACCCCTACCCATATGGAATAAAGAATGCAGTAAATACAGCATATCATTTACACCATATTAATTACTGCAGGTGCAATTTGGTAATATATGTCATACTGCAGCAGCAACATAATGTCACATATGACATGATATGTGCAGTGTGCATTATGACATATGTCAGGAAAAGCATGACAGCAATATGCAATGCCTGCACAATTGTATCTGTGCAGTAAATAGTTTGGTATGGGAAATACCCTGATGGCAGCATTACAGAAGTGGTTCACACAGGTAATACATACGATCCTGAGGGAGTCACCCTGATGGGATCGGACATCACAAAATATCTCCCTAGTGATCTCCCAGAAGGAGTTGTGCATGGCCTGCACCACGTCCTGGAAGAAGGTACTCATCACATCCCTTATCTGTATATGGATGATGTCACTTATCACTTCCCAGATCTGGTAAAAAAGGTCTCCCTATCTGGTGGTAGATGTCTACTATGATAAGCATCAGGAATTATGGTACATACAGGGCCCAGTGTATCATTGTTATCATTGGCCCTATCATGGTCATCGTCCTGTCCTTTAGAGTCTGAGTTGCATGGTAGTGGTCTGTCATGTTGTTGTCTTCTGTGTATGCCATCACAGGTCCCATGTTATATCAAGGTTCAACACAGTAAAAAAGCATCATACATACATAATGCTTATTCCCCAAAAGCTATGAGTACATATGTTATACAAAATGAAACAATCTACATGTAGTAACTATTCTGCATTTGATATTACATTACTATATGACCTTATGCAACTGTAACACAGCTTGTGATGAATGGCATGAAATCAACTTTTAACAATGTACAAAATGGTGTGCAACATACATCACATTCACGTGCAAAACAGTTCTGTCATAAAACGCAATCCAATTTACACCTACATAATGTTAAAGATAGTATATGATTTGCCATTAACATGATCAAAACATATGAGACAGGGCATGTGACATGTTTGCTCAAGGTATACCACACTACAGTCCAGTTATCTTTGAAACTAATTATCAGACAATATGGCCCATAAGGTGTATTTATACTTTTTATAACAACAACATTGTGATGAAAGCAGGTGTACAATCATGATCATCCAATATTCCCAATGTCCTAACATCCATATGTTGATAATATGAAAAGAAGGCCATGTGTGGCCCACTGTACCCATCCTACAGTGTCAGTATGTTATTGCAGTACACTACCTGGCATGCAATATCCAGTTCTTCAGAAAAGATACTGTTATCACTTGTTCATTAATGAACATATAAACAGTCAGTATGCATAGAAAACACATGTGCACAGCCAGCAAACATATACATTATGACATATCAAGACAATGCAACACTGACATTTTTATTCATTACAAATGACTTGCTACATTATAAGCTCACAGTGACACTGACATCATATCTTTTGAAATGGGATCCCTAGCGTAACTTCATTGACATACAGGCCTTACAACATGAGCAAAAATAAATTAATAAATACAAAGTTCTTACTTTCATGGGCCAATATTTGTATGTGTACCTCACACGTTTATGATGAATATATCAAATATTTTCCACTACAATGTGTTTTTATGGACAAGCAATGTGTCATGTTGACATCCCACAAATAAAATCATTCTAAATATCTGATTAGAAGAACAAGCAGTGGTAAATTTAAAAGGTTTATGCAAATGAGATGAGTGATGTAACATGGTTAATGGCTGACATCACAACACTATATAATTGGAATGGAATAGAAAACCTTAGAACAAGTGGACAATCACAACCACAGTGACAACATATGAAATCATGAGTTTTAGGGTATAACACACATACATTACTGTTCATCAACAAACTTGTATTATTCTTATGTATATCTATACAATTAAAACACTGTAATGATGATTATAATTATAATATGTAACAAGGCAGACATACCAGATAAATATGAGTGGCTTTCGCCACAACAATGAATGAAAACAGTACATAATTTTGTCAGACAAACCATTGCAAGGCAGTTATACATTATTGCAAGACATGTAAATCTTAAGTACATGCCAGTAAATGTCTAATAACAGCATTCAGAATTTTAACACAGCAGACACCCATTTGATAATTGAAAAGGTATAATATCTACAATAAAACAGTTGAACACCACTGCCAGACATAAAAGTTTCCACCATCTGCCTGTTTAAACAACAACAGCAATACTAGCAACTTATATGTAAAATATTCCTGGTAAAACCACAATGACAATTATCCACAGATGTCCGTCGTTAAGGTTGTGACAACAAAAAACACATAAACTGCAGTTAATGAGTATATCCTGCTTAACACTCCACATACAACATTTATATTAAATTAGTACTGTTATTCACAATAAATTAATGACTAATGCACTTACCTTGCAAATGCATTATGGGTAGTATGGCATTAATATTAAAATGCCATAACTTTTTTTGTTAATCTTCATAGGTCTAGATGGAATGATAGTGGTATAATGTGCATACTTAATAAAACTGTTATAAGCAGGCAACTGAATAGTGGAATATAATGAATAGACATAGTAAGTTATTATAAGCAGGCAATAGTTCTGATTTTCATTTAACAGTACGGGTACCTTTCTAAAGTCAAGCGGTCACACAATACTGATTTACCTTGACTCTAACCAGAAGCATTTTTGCAAATAATTAGTAAATGTGCTGATTCTCTTTTCACACTGCTGTACTGGTATTACTAACCTTTAATGCTTAGGTGTTTTAGATGTAGTTTGACCTTAGTTATGTGTGTTTTTGTACAATAGTTTGTGAATGTAATGATTGTTTTATTAGTTAACAACTGTTTCCTCAATAGCCAAACTATATTTGTATAGTGTAATAAGGAGGAATGCTCATGAATAGAAGTGATATTTAATGTTTCACCAACAGAAGACTGTTCTTATCGCAGATGTTTAATCTGTTTGTAGTCCCTATGTTCTTGTCTACATTTAAATGCTCTATGTGTTTTATCTAACTGATATAACTCAATTATAAAAGCAGTTAATAACTGCATGAATTATTAGTATTTTTCCCTTTGTTTTCTTGCATACTTTTCTTAAGCTTGTCCCTCAAAATCAAATGCTTGTTACTCCCTATCTGCCTTCTTTTTTCAGGCCCCCCCATCAACCTGAATATGCATTTCATTTCTCCCTGTTTTTTGCTGGACACTGGATGTTATTATAAAAAACCCGAAGTCATCCACTACTGAACATGTTTTATTTGGGGATTGCAAATCAGCATAGACAGATACTGAGAAGCAAATGTAGGACAAATTATCGCAAAGGTCCCTAATATAGTTTTAAATCATTCTGAGCTAAATGGGAAAAAGTAGTGTTGTAGTGGAGTGCACCTTCACGGGGACAGTTGGTAATTAAAATCCTATTCACTCTCTTTCTAAATCCTAAAGAAGTAGCCTACCAAAAGCAGCTATACTGCTTTTCATACAGAGTAACAGCAACTGAAAACTACCAAACAGTGTGATACTGCTTTTCTTATTTAGTAAGTTTAAAAGCAATAGAAGCCCTCCAAATGGAGCTATACTGCTTTTTCCCTTTATCACAAAGTGTTATGACCTTCCAAATGAGATATGCAGCTTTTTTCCCCTTGTTTTCTGAAGTAAAACCAAGTTGGCTAAGTGATAAGAGTAAGGAATGCACCTTAAAGCAGTTGATTATAAACAATTTATAACATTTAACTGTTTTTTGATATTTTTTTTAACATTTGTGGTGGTGTAGCCAGGCTCTCTCCACTCCCCTACCCTACCCCACCCCCAAATCCAACACACCCCCACTACACCTACATTTATTTTCACTATGCCACTCCTACCATGACCAAGTATCAAATCACTACCTCCAAAATTCAACACAATCAACTACTAACATAACAACCACCCCCTCCAGCTTAACAACTCACTCTCCTGCCCCATAGTAGTCAGTCTTAAGGCAATACACTCCTCTCAGTCCACTTAGACAATAAGACATCACTAGCTATACCACTACATGTTATACCCTCTATACAACAATGTTATTCTTACACATTTCTATCGTCAGCTTAGTCATAGCAGCCCTCCATCTAATGTCTTAGCACAATTATATAATCACTAACATGCACTCTGCCACCTACCCCTTTCCCACTCCACTTCATATTTCTTATACTAACATTTTCATAGCATCACACCTCTTTAATAGCTCCAAGATGGAATTGTTCACATATAGATACATGCAGCCATTAGCTTTCCCGTGTCTAGTCCATAACTATACTAGACTATCACCTAAATTCTTACACCCATTCCTACTCAGAAGATCACAACTTAAGCTAAGTGGTGACATCCACCCATACCCAAGTCCTGTTCCAACACAAGCATCTCATACTCCAAACTCTACTCACTCCCAGACCATAAAAACAATTCTAAGCTTGTTTCCTGCCTTTCCTCCTATAAGTAGTTTAGTCCAGATACAGATTTGCTGTATCAAGGACTGTTTTTAAGCTTCTGAGCCCGCAATCCTTCCTGTGTTGGAGGGAAGCCTTCTAGGTTTATTCTGTTTCTAAGAACTAGCCATTTTTTTAGTTTCAGCACTCAAATCTGTTTTTTTGAGCTCAACACTTATTCAGAACTCATTGTAAGCACTAAATGAGCTACAAATTACTACAGCACTCAGCTGTCCTCACTTGTCTAGAAGAAATCAGTTTTTAGTACTTAATAAATAAGCACCTATCCAGGCATGTCTAAGGGTCAGCTCCCAGTGTTTTCTCCTGTCTACCTGATGAATCCTGGAATCTTGGGGCAATGCAGCAATTATCTCAAGTGCACAGACAACCCTCTCATCTTACCACCCAACACTAGAGTCTGTGAGAGATGCACTTATATAGCCAAACTGGAAGCAAGGCTCTCTTCACCCAAGACTGGACTGGACAGTCAAGAGGAGAAGGTAAACACTTGCACCACACCACACTCATCACATAGTCCTTCAAAACCTACACCACCAAAACACACACATAGAAACACAAAACACACACCTACATTCACAGAGGCTATCAATAAAAATCTCCCCAAACAACAGGGTTCTCCAAAGCAAAAATGCAAGCGATCTCCACCCCTCAACACAACCCAAATGAAACATAGCCCACAAACTCAGTGTGCCACTCAACCACAGCCCATAAGGCATAACAACATAACCAACACTCTAGTCATATGTGACTCTATAGTCAGGCACACTGATGTTCCACTCACTAGGCTAAACAAGGCAAAAGTTACTGTCAGCTGCCTGTTGGGTGCCAGGATCTGCCACATAATGCATGCACTCAGGTCACTCCACAACAAGTACAAATATGGCTCTGTCATTGTCCATGTTGGTGTGAATGACCTGAGACATACCTCCCTGGACTACATGAAAAGAGACATGGAGAAGGTGTCAGATCTTGAAGCCCAGGCAGGTATGACCCTAGCCCTGAGTAGCATCCTGCCATCACCCAAAATAATACCACAGTACAAGGACAGAATGATTGACTTCAACAATTGGCTAAGCTTCTGGTGTCATTCTAAGGGGATCCAGTATCTGTCTGCCTGGGATGACATGATCGACAAACCACGATGCTTTGCCAGAGATGGCCTGCACCTGTCGTCCTTGGGATTTCAGATACTGGCTAAGGCTCTTTCCACCCCTACCGTAACTTTTTTAGGCAAGATTCAAATGACAAATTTACCACCTTAACAGGTACAATCAAGCAAAATCTGAGGGTAATCCTACTCAATTCTAGATGTCTATACCTCAAAATGCACTCACTCGCGGCACTCCTTAAAATGGAGAATATTGACATCTGTGCAGTGACAGAGACCTGGTTCAAGGCTCCAGAGAGCACCCCTGCATTACCAGGCTATAATTCATACCACACCTTTTGGCCACCTAACCTGGACCAAAACGCTAAAGGCGGAGGTGTGTCCATATTCATTAAGGATATCCACACTTCCAGGCTACTTGCTCAGCGTAATGCATCCGAGATTATCTAAGTGCAACTAACTCTGGGCAAGACCGCAATCCAAATTGTAGCTTGCTACAGATTCACCAACATGCCCCAGGATTCCCACTCCTCATTTCTTGATACACTGGAAAATATTAGGGTACAACCTAACACCCTAATAATGGGTGATTTCAACTACCCCACCATTAACTGGGAGAACTACTCATGTACCAACTCTTGTGCTCAACATTTTCTGGAATTCATCATTTTCAGTGTCTTAGATCAACTTATCCACACCCCCACCAGGGGCAGCAATATCCTAGACCTGTTCATTACCAACATGGGCAACCGGTGTTCCACACCAGAGGTCAATTCCTCATTGGTCACATCTGACTACAAACTAATCACCCTACACATCCACATCCTGCCCCCATCCCCACCCCTATTAGGGAAACCACCGTAAAAAATTTCTCCAAAGCCAACTTCACGCTTCTTAAGACAGAAGTGGCAAACTTCACCACACCCATGCTGATGGACAATAGAGGTACAACTGCTTAATCCTACACAAATGCAAAACACTTACAGGAGTGCATGGATCATGCAATCCCTAACAGAACCAATATGCTATCTTCCAAAAAAAGGAAGCCAGTCTGGTGGTCCCCTGCCATAAACAAACTCTACAACAGAAGAAAGAAACTGTTGCAAAAAAGAGTATAATTCCATGATAAGAGGAACTCCCTGGTTTTAGTAAGAAGCTGCGATCCCTCATAAAATCCTAGTTACGAAAACAAAATTGCCGCTGATTCTAAAGACAACCACAAAGCATTCTATAGCTATGTCAAGAATCTCAATGGCAACACTCAGATCTGCTCTGAGTTACAGCACAATGGCACAAAATATACAGAGCCATCTGATATTGCCAACATCCTGGCATATAGGTTCAGTGCTAACTTTACGCCCTCTCATCCCCTAAAGGGCCCATCTCTGTACGGGAAGAATGCAAAGTTCCTGTAATCATGGCTGCACAGATAAAAAACACACTCTCTAAAGCCAAGAACACAGCATCCATGGGACCTGACAACATCCCAGGCTGCGTTCTATATGAACTACAAAGTGAACTGCCACCCCACCTAAGTACCATGTTCAATCATAGCCTCACCTCAGGCTTTGTGCCCACTGATTGGCACTCAGTGACGGTTATCCCACTCCACAAAGGGGGAGCCACCATGGATCCCTGCAACTACCGCCCCCATTAGCCTGATGAGCCTGGTCTGCAAGGCTATGGAATGTATCATCATTGACTTATAAACAATGATATTGGTAATCTCCAAACTCTGGAGCCCACACAGTTAGGGTTTGTAAAAGGCAGATCATGTCTCCTAAACCTGATAGACTTCTTTGAAGCGGTCACCAAAGCCGTAGATGAGAGTAAGGTGGTTCACACATTCTTTCTAGATCTCGCCAAGGCTTTCAACACCATCGCCCACTCTAGAATTATAGATAAACAAACTAAACTAGGTATAAATCCCTATGTCATAAGATGGGTTGCCAACTGGCTCACTGACAGAACCCATACTGTGGAAGTAGCAGACTTCAAATCCAACTTCATACCAGTGACATGTGGAGTACCACAGGGTTCAGTCCTGGGTCCTCTCCTGTTTGGTATCTACTTCTCTGAAGTACAGACTAACACAGAAAGTGTTTGGCTAACAAAGTTCACAGATGACTGCAAACTAGGAGCCATAATCAAAACTCCTAACTATGTGGACATCCTACAAAGGGGCCTCACTGAGACAGATGCCTGGTGTCAAAGCCATGGCTTCAAGCTCAATGCCAAAAAGTGCATTGTCATCCCTTTTGGTAAAAACTCTCTACCCATGAACTACCACATAGGCGGTAGTCTAGTTAACACCAAAAGTGTGATAAGAGACCTTGGGACACAGGTGGATAGTAGTCTCTCCTTTGATAATCACATCGCCACAATAGTCAGGAAATCCTTCTATGTGGCGCATCTCATCACAAAAGGTTTCTCATCCAGGAAAAAAGAGGTCATTGTTCCCTTCTACTCATCACTCATTAGACCCATTATAGAGTACAGCGCCCCTTTTGGTATGTACATCATAAGTCCTCTATAACAACTGGAAAGGCCGCAGAAATACCTCACAAAGAGGATTACCAGCCTCAAACAGATGCCCTATGCAGAGCTTCTCAAAAAACGCCAGCATTACTCCATCGCATATCGCCTATTCAGAGGAGATCTCTGCCTAACATACAAAGCTATGTAAAACCCAGAGCTGCTGGACATGCTACACTTAAAGAAATCCCAATCCCTCCAGGCTACATACTTTTGGGACCTAAACCTTGTCACCACAATAAACAGAACATGCTGGATGGATAGATTCCTGTCACAGAGACTTCCCATACTCTGGAACAAACTACCTATCTATATCAACCAAAGCTCCTCATTAGCACTCTTCAAGAAAAATCTTGATGATTGGATGGGAGATAGGAAATTCACCCCGGGGATCACTTCTGTGGCTCTGTTCGACAGTGACACATGAAAATAATTTTCTTGTGTGGCGAAAGCCAAGGTACCTTTTGGCTAGGCTTATATAGGCCCTAGGGCCAATAGCCTAGTACCTACCTGTGAACGTAAGAATCACTAAGCTACAACAAAATGGTTCCA
Organism: Protopterus annectens; assembly: GCF_019279795.1. Classification (NCBI taxonomy): domain Eukaryota; kingdom Metazoa; phylum Chordata; order Ceratodontiformes; family Protopteridae; genus Protopterus; species Protopterus annectens. The sequence continues at coordinate 282,667,454 of NC_056725.1, forward strand.
ACATTCTACTCATCAATATGAATCTGAGGAGCCTCTTAAATAAAATACATGATTGTCATGCTTCTGTCTCCCTCTACACCCAAGACATAGCAGTTCTAACAGAAACTTGGCTAAAACTCCACATAAAAGAAAATGAAATTGTACCCCATGCTACACTATCCACAGACTAGACAAAATAAATAAACATGGAGGAGTTATAGCTGTAAAATATAAAGATATACTCAAACTTGAATGCTGACAATTAAACCCTAAGGCCTCAATAATACTGAAATACTAACCTCCCATCTCACCTCAAAGTTCACCCAAAGAAATGTATTAGCATAATATCAGTCTATATCCCTCCTGGTAAGAACCCATCCATATTTGAGAACCTTCTTTATTGGTCATCCTCCACATTTAACCTGGAAACCATAATAATAGGGGATTTAATAATGGAGTGATATACTTGTACTTCAGATAACCTGTCTAATTTCATAAATCTGCAGGGCTTCACCCAAATGATACAATCACCATCTATTATGGCTAAGCACAGTAGCAGGCATTCAATTCTTGACTGGACCTTAACCAATAAGCCCTCACTACTCTATCATTCAGGATGTCTCCCAAATAGCCTAAGTGATCATCCACTTGCCTATCTAATTAGGAATCATCCCAGCCCCCCAAAAAATATCATATACAAAGAAGTCTGCAACAAAAAATAATTATTTTCTGCTACCTTTAAATCAGTCCTGCAGCACTGTCACTGGTCTTCATTATCACATCTCCATCTATACTCTGCTGTTGAATACTTAACCACAAATTCCTTGACATTCTACACAGTCTAGCTCCCCTTAGAAAGGTCTGAGTCAAATCTATCTATACCCCATGGCTGACTAAAGAAACTAAACTGTTAAGCAGAGAGACAAACCCTTGTCTCAATACCAGGGTAACAAAACCAAATCTCCTTTGACAGCTACCGGCAACTAAGAAACAAATCTAAAAAAAAAAAAAAAAAGATCAAGAATTCAACAAAAACATCAAAATAATCCTCAGAAATATTGGGGTGCTATTAAACAGCTCCTACAAACTGGACATTTCTCAACTCCAACCCCTACTATCAAGAATACTAAAGATAGCTTATCTACCCATTTCAACTCATTCTTTACCAACTCTGTACTATCCCTAGTGAATTATAACATTAATCCCCCGAGATATTCCAGCCATAACAGAAGCCACCACCAGGCCTTTCTCTCTAAAACCTATCCAAAAGAGCACCGTAAAAAATTACTAAATAAACTGAAGTCCACATCCCTTTCTATAGACCAGCTACCTAATGGATATCTCAGGTTAACAGCTGATGCCATCTCCTATCTGGTCTCTCTGTTGATCAACCAATCAATCACAGAGCAATATGTCCCCAACCTCTGGAAAATTTCCTACGTAATTCCTCTACATAAAGATGGCACCTCAACAGAATTCTCAAACTATAGACCATTAGCCATTTTACCACCCATATCGAAAATGCTGGTAAAATGTATACACTCACAACTATGGCCATTCTAATATGTAACAACCTTCTAATCAATTCTCAAAATGGTGTTGACCCAGACACAGTACCACAACAGCACTTATAAGTTTCACTAACACAACAAAACAACTCAAAAATGATGGGCAACATGTTCCCTCCATCTTCCTACATATGTCCAAGGCATTCGACACTGTATCCCACCAAAAGTATCATAATGAGCTCGCATCCCTAAATCTATCCCAAACAGCCCTCTCCTGGCTTTGCAACTACATTTCTGCCCAACAACAGGCTGTGAAGTGGCAAAATGATCTCTCTTCCCTATTACCTATCGCAGTAGGTATCCCAAAAGGTTCAATTCTAGGTCCACTCATCTTTGCTGTCTTTACCAACAAACACTATACTGCTACTCACCTTGCAACCATCATTCAATAAGCAGATGACTCTACTCTAATCTGTGCTGCACTATCCCTTCCACAACTCCAAAAAATAATCCAAAAATCCTTCTCAGCCATAGAATCCTGCCTCTGCAGCTATCACCTCATTCTAAATCCAAATAAAACCAAATGAGTGTTCTTCTCCAGTAAAAAGTACACTGGCCACATACCACCCTTTCTTGTTTATTCGGCCAACAAAACCAGAACTGAACCTGTCTCTCATACCAAACTACTCTGTGTCACAAACACTTCATTGAAATGACCCACATATTCCTGTTGAAAGTCACAAAATCTAATAACACTGTTGGTGATTCTCTTTACTCCAGTCATATCTCCAAAGCTTGGAACTCCATCCCCCAATACATCCTTATTACCATTAACCCATCCAAGTTTGAACAACTTCTCAAGATGCACTTAACTGACAACTAGCTCTGCTCCTGTACATGCCCTGGCTGACTGTAGCATTTCTCCTTTTACTTCTTTTTCCTCCTGTCTACGTCTCACAATTATATGCAGACCAATTTTCTTTCTTAATCTCTCCCACTTTCCATCCTACAACCCCTCTTCTACTCCTTCCCACTTCTTTCCTCCTTACCGTCTACCATGCACACCTATAAGAATGTTATAAATCGTTGTGTTATTGTACTCTGCATATTCGTTAAGGTGTAGTTGTTTTGTAAATAATATATGCTTGTCATCTTGCTGTTGATGCTTTTTCTTCACAGGCTCCCATGGTGAATGGCCTACTTCCACTCATAGTACTGTATTAAAATTATTGTACTCTGTAAGTTCTATAAGCTGTACTTACGCACTTTGTCACATAATGTCTTTGTGTTTGTCAAAAAATTGTTGCATTGTATTGATTACCTGTTCTTGCACTTGGACATGTTCTCCCCAGGTCTCTGCTGAAAAGAGGCTGTTAGCTCAGTCAGATCTCCCCAGTAAACAAATATCAGATAAATAAATAAAATAAATAAATGCCTGATGGTGCAACCAATACACATTTAAACTTGATTTTTTAACTACATTATGAGTCTTTCCGGGGAAATAAATGTTGACAGTTATAACACATACCTCTCTCTCTCACTTATCAAGGGTATCAGAATACGTCAGAGATTTGGGATGCATGGCTATGCTTAAAAAGACCCTTGTTGGCGTTAACTAGTTAACATCTATGAACCTATGAGCCTAAAAGCAGTACTGTATAAGTTGCCAAACAACCATAGGTCTTCAATAAGTGATGCTCAGTATTATCTACATAGCCACCACTATTTACAAAACAACCTACAGTAGGATTTGACCCAATACATAAGAGAGCAACAATCACTTTATGTTACTGCTTTACTATATGAGCTAATTGACATAACAGTGAAACACTGATGTTAACTACATTTGCATTACTATTATCACTACAGATATAATGCAATTTAAACAGTATCAGAAAGTCCCTCTGGTGAAGATCCTCTATGTCCCTCTGATGCCAGTCATATAGCAGTAACGGACCTGGACACCACTCCAGTAGATCCCAGTCCAGTTCAAACTGTCAAGCACTGCAAAGTACAAGGGGCGTGCTGTTACCCTATCCTTATGTCCATCATAGATGACAATCTGGATCTGGGTAGTCTCCTCAGCCCAGATCAGTGTCCAGACAAACTGAAGCTTCATCTTGGTTGACATTCTCATTGACAGTTGTACAAAAATGCCTTGATAAAATCATGAGATCCCACTCAGTTTGCAGGTAGCAGTGGTAAGAGCAGTAAATGTATCAATATCACATTTTAAATTTGGTGCATATAAGATGGTTGCAGACTATTGAAGGGCATTGGACACATAGTTTCATCGTTTCATGGTATAGTACCAGGCTATCTGCCCTAGGGCATTTATAAGCCTATCCAAAGTGTATGTGGCTTTCGCCACCCCATGTAATGATACAAAAGTGTACAATTTAAATTAAATTTAGTTTACTGTGCCTCTATCTAGCAATGACACAGAGATGACCCCTGGGGTAAACATACAGATGTTACCGTTTAATGATAACTGTTGGGTAGCTGCACTGAACACCTTCCAGTTAGTCTGAGCTCTTGGTTAATGTACTGAATTCAGAGAACTTACATGGATGCTTGCAAACTGAATTCTGAAATATCAAATAGTAATGAACCTCATTAATTATGTATGGCATAGTCTACAGATGGTACTTAAGAGCTGTGTGCACATAGCTATACTCACTTTAAGGTATAGCAGACGCAGAACTAGTTTCAAAGACAAACTGTCACCTGCTACCATTACTGTGGTAGAATAGATTGCTATTATCACATTCCTATGTTATCATTAATCTGTATAAATCAATTTACACATGTTGTCAGTCCTTTCTTTTTTTTGTAAATTGTCTGTATTGCAGTCTGTTTGTGACATGACAGAAGGAGTTGAGTTCAACAATATGCATACATATGAGTAAATGACCATCAGTTACAAGGACATTTACCCCATATGCAGTTGTATGTATAAAAAGAAAACAGCCCTGGTGAGCTATAAATATGGACAGAATGAAAATATATCCCTAGTCATTTCTGATTAACATTTAATGTCTGTGGTATGTTTATGGAAATGTATTAATTACAAGGATTTCCATAAAGTTATATTCACTGACTAGTTTCTGGATACTCTGTATGCATATAATACAGTAGTAGTTGTTAGTTCATTTAGTCTGTTAGAAACAACATGAGGATGGCTTTGGCTGTTCACTGTATTGTTTTGCTATGTAGCCATGAATGCATAACAGTTCATTTTAATATGCTGACTTCACTGTTTCTGTATGACTTCCTTTGTGTATGTTGCACACCATATAATGACAGTAACATTTCTTATGATATGTGTCACTGTGATTGTATATGACAGGCATCTGACATTCTTGGGGTACAAATGATCATTCTGTTTGGAAGTTCATGCAATTGTTGAAATACCACTACTAAAGCAATAGTCAAGTGACACAATGGGTGTGTGGTTGTCCTCTACATGTTTTGATATCCATTGCAGTGGGTTCAATTGCCACATATTACCTATACATCATTTTAAAGGATTATTTCATGAGATGATGTTGTTACATGTATTACATAGTCAGACATTGTTTTCATATCCACTCTATCTATAATATATACAATAGTAATATATGTGAAATAGATTCTTTTATGTACCTTTGCATTGTAAATGATAGGTGATGAAGTCATTTGACATATGCCTGTAACATCATTGTGTCAGTATGTGAACCCCCATATAAAGTATAACGTACATATCACTCTGTCTTCCAGATGTCAATCAGAAGTAGGGGAGACAATTTCTCACACAGAGAAAATTAAATTATAATTAAGGCCTTGTGTCAGCATGGCTCCAGCCTCTTAAACAGATGAGAAATACTGTGTAGAGGAATGAAATGTGGACAGAAATGGCAAACATCATCAATGCTGTGAATGGGCACAATAGATACAGGGAATCCTATGTGTGATGTTGCTCTGACATGAGCCTCCATTCACTAACATACTTTTCTGCTGTTATGGAGGAGGAATGCCACAAAAGGTGGGCCACCCTTGCCTCCAGCAGATGAGATAACTGTATTCCTGGTGTCACATCATACCACCAGTCATGACTGTTGGATACAAAGGGAGGTATTGAAGTAGGTGTTCCAGAATGTGTAGGTGTGTCTTAAATTCCAAAACAATGCAGCACACATGCTACCTCATTAAGGACCTTAATTTGACAAATATTAACATATTGTTGTATTTGTATCCCAACTGCAGAGTTATGCCATGAACATGAAAGCATACATGATATGGATGTGCAGGGTGTTACAGCCTGCTTTCTTGCCAACATAGCACATACATAACACTCCCATCAACATGTGTGATGTTTTTGTATTTCAATTGCATAGGTCCCTCAACATCCGCACAGCAGCAACTCATGTCACATACATGTCTCTATATGATCTTAGTGTGATCCATAGCTTTCTGTATCTCTACCACCAATCATGACAGTGGAGTATACTCATGTGTTAAATTTTCTTGTCATTTTAACCTACAGATACATCATCACAAGACATGACCCTTGCAGCTGCACATATAGACAGACCAGGTGTGGTTGTCCATCTTGTTTATATGATGTGACACTTTGTAGCACACCTGAGATGTATGATATTCATGTTGTCTTCTTCCATATACAGGCACATCTGGATGAAAATGTGCACCATTTGTCACATAAGAGTCTCCATTTCCTGTTAGTATGAGTTGTATTTGTTCTGTGCCTTTGTATGCAGTCATGAGTGTGGAGTATACCCATATGTTGACATTTCTGTGCCTTATTATACTATAGGATATGCATTATGACATATGATACACTCCTCAAACAGACAGGGTGAACCTGGAAAGACACTGCATCTGTTTCCTACATGTCAAAATTGATAATACCATCTATGCCCTTCATGACTACTGTGTTCTCGACCACCTGCTTAGGACACTTGCAAGCTGCACATCAGTTTCTCCAATCTGGAGTGTGTCTGTATTATTTTTTGCGTGTTAACCCTCTGTTGGAATGCTACAGGATGCCTGTTATGTACTTAATGATGATGTTTTTATGTCCATGTTTCCATGCGATAGTTGTATTTCAACCCTCACCTTCATTGGTGGCATCACAAGAGGACATGTCAGATAGGTTTTAATATATTTGTCTCATTTGTCATATTTGTTTGATATGCAATGTATAAGTCATTTCTCTGTTATATAAGGTCCCTGACCCACCCACAGCCACAATGTACTTGTTATTCCATATCCTGATTATCATTGTCGTCATATAGTTGTCCTATATTTCATTTCTAAGCTGCATCAATTAATTTATTTAAAGGTATGCAACTTGTGTCTCTTCTTGTAGCATATCCTCTGCATGCCTCCTCCAGTAGCCCATCCATTTTTCCTGAGATGGGATGTGATGTGCCTCACTGTGATAGCATGGCCAAAGTCACAAAGGCCATTGAACTTGTTTTATTGTATGGCCCAAATGGGGACAGCTGAGTGGATCATGCTGTAGTCTTAGATATGGGGGATAATGTGGCTGTTCATTCTAAAGATGAGATGACATCAGATGATACACATGATGATGACCATGACTCACCTTCCCAGGTAGTCTGAATGATGGTGACTGTTCCCCATGATGGACCAGTATTGCCCATCAGACTACACATGGGAGTGTAGCTGGTGTGCATGGATGCATGTCAGAAAAAGGTGTCCACTGTGAATGAATGTTCACAGTGATGTCATGGATCTGACCTGCATGTACTTGCTTATGCCACCAATTATGTAGTACACCAGCTGCATGTGTTACATGAAGGTCAGGAGTGTGGACATGGTGAAGTCATGCCAGCACTGGCTGCACAGCTTGACAGTTTGTGTTATCTGCTACACAATGCATTGAAAGCAGTGCCATAGTACTAACTGTATGTTATATGCCACAGTTGTACTAAGCAGATTACCTTCAGTGGAGAGAGGTAGACCCACTCTCATTAGATTTATACATGGTCAGTACAAATCAATATCTGTGTTGCAAAGTGCATGCACATCTGCTGTTGGCCACTCCACTGTGAGCCTGGCAGACGTGTCCAGGGTGTCATATCACAGTCATGCTCCTACCCACACTGTCCCCACATGCTAGTGTCACCACATCCAGGTAGAGCACAGTGACAGGAGTGTTTCTGGAGGTGGTAAGGGAAGCCAGGATCACAATGTAAGCTGTCAGTGTGGGCACTCTAGACTGCATTAGATTAACAGTGATAGCTGATACAATGTGAGTCTTGATATGTCATTCTGACCCTGTGGCAGTAATGATCACTATGTTGACCAGTGGCAAATTAATCTGTAGGTGGTTCATAGGTTCATAGTTTCATAGGTGTGTACTAGGGTAATGGCCCAGGGGCTTTACAAGCCTAGCCCATAGGATTACCCTGGCATTGTGCCACCCGACCTTAGATCTCAGTGCCTCTGTTGAGTAAAGCCACTGGAGTTATTCCCAGTGTGAATTTTCTATTTCCCATCCACTCATCAAGATTTCTCTTGAAGTAGGCCAGTGAGGTGCTCTGCTTTACATGTATGAGAAGTCTATTTCAAGCATGGGCAGTCTCTGGGTTATGAACCTGTCCCTCCAGCATGCTCTGTTGATTGTGGTAATGAGGTTGAGGTCTCTGGAGTGTGTAGTGTGGAGGGATTGGGTTTTCTTCAGATGTAGCATATCTAACAGAGCTAGGTCAGATATGGCTTTGTTAGTTAAGCAGAGATCACACCTAAGTAGGCAACATGAGATAGAGAATATTTGGAGTTTTTTTAGTCTGCCCATATAGGACAGATGTTTAAGGCCTAGGATCCTCTTTGTGAAGTACTTTTGCAGCCTCTCCAGTTATTGCAGGTGTTTAGTGAGGTACATGCCAAATGGGGCATTGTATTCAATGATTGGCTTCATGAGGGAAGAGACAATGACTTATTTATTCCTGGATGTAAAACCCTTAGTAATGAGGTGTATCACATGGAAGGACTTTCTAACCACAGTGGCAGTTTTGTTGTCAAAAGAGAGGTTGCTGTCAGCCTATGTTCCCAGATCTCTTATTAATGCTTTCTGTGCTCAGTAAACTATCATCAATGTGGTAATTCATGGGAACCAGGTTTTTCCAATAGGGGATAACGGCACATTTTTTGGCATTGATCTTAAGGTCATGGTTCTGACACCAGTCATTGGTCTCAGTGAGGCCTTTCTGTAGGATGTAACATCACTTGGGAAGTTAATAATAGAGCTCCCAACTTGCAATTGTCTACAAACATTGTCAGCCACAGTCCCTTCATGTTGGCCTGGACTTTAGAGAAGTAGATACCAAACAGGAGAGGGCTCAGGACCAAACCCTTTGGGACTCCACTTGTGACCGGTCGGCAGTCTGACTTGGAGTCAGCTACTTTCACACTGTGGGTTCTACCTGTAAGACAGTTTGCAACTCACCTAGTGATATAGGGTTGATGCCTAGCTTAGTGAGTTTTTCTATGATTCCTGAGTGAGGAATGGTATCAAAGGCCTTGGCCAGATCAAGGTAGGCTGTATGAACTACCTTGCCTTCATCCACAGCTCTGGTGACTGACTCAAAAAGGTTGATCAAGTTGAGCAGGCATGATCTACCCTTCACAAAACCAAACTGCGTGGGATGCAGAATTTAGAGATTCCCTATATCTTTGTTTATTAGGTCCATGATGATGCATTCCATATCTTTGCATATCAGACTCATCAGGCTAATAGGGCGATAGTTTCCAGGGTCTGTAGTTGCTCCTCCTTTGTGGAGATGGATGACTGTAGCAGTGTGCCATTCAATAGGGGCAAAGCTTGAGGTGAGGCTGTGATTAAACAGAGCACACAGGTGAGGTGACAGTTCACTCTGTAGTCTGTGATTGTTCAAATGCCTGATGCCACATGATTTTCTAATCTGTGATTAGCTTCAATTTATGATATGTATTACCCTTTAGTCACTGGCATATGCTAGTGCAGATACTGATGACAATAATGCAAAATGTGACATCATGCTTTCATGTTTGCATCACTTGCTAGTGAATGAATAGGACTGATTTTTACATTACACTTTTTCTTGTTGGCTGTCATTTCCACATGCACAAATATGCCTCTGTATGCATATTGGTGTCACTTATGGAATTTTGATATGGTACTGCACATGCCTCAGCCTCAGCACTCATTGCATTTCTGTGCACCTTTTTTCCATTTTCATTTACCACATTAACTTGTATATCTGAATCTGCACGGATACCTACATACACACCACACACACACACACACACAGACACCCACACACACAGACACACACACACACACACACACACACACACACACACACATATATATATATATATATATATATATATATATATATATATATATATATATATATATATATATTATCTGTGTTCCTGTATCCCTAACATTAATGCATGTACCCAGTATGGTGTGTAGTCACTGTCATAGGTGTTCTACATGTTTGCACATATACTACCTGGAACTGAGTCATGTTGCAGTGATAACCTGTACATTCTTGTGTTGCCTTCTCTATGGCATTATATATCAGCCATGGGATGTGATGCTTTTGTGTGTTTATATTTTTGGCAGTCATTAGGGTGCATGTAATTACCCCAGCTGCAGTAGGAGTTTTGATGTGCAGTAACACACTGTTGCACATCACACAATTCTGTGTGATGCAGCACTGCTAGTGTACAGCCCTTGTTTTTGGGTATGTGTTTGCTGATAAATTTCCATACATGCCATGGACATAGATGTCTTGTGATGATAGCTATTTCATGGGTAACATTCTATGCTATTTATTTGTTTGATAATATACTACTTGTCCAATGTCAACTTCTGTTATGCACACCTGCATCCCACATATTTACCTGTTTGGTCTTTTTTGGTGAAGCACCTTACAGATAATCTTCCTGCATTTCTGTCTGCTTTGAGCTTATGTTATGCATGGTGTTCAGTGTGGTTTCTTTCCATCAGTTGTGATCTGTACAGCTGTGGGGCAACACATGAACATAACTGTTTAGACAGTGTAGTTATGTGTGTGTGGCTTCTCATGACTCAGCGGTATGCATCAGATGCTGCCATGTTGCCTAACCTAGGATATAGGGCCATATCCTCCATTGCCCATACCTTTTTTTTCTTATCCACCATGCTAGTGTCACTGCATCCAGGTAAAGCACAGTGAGACAAGTGTCCTAATAATCCTATGACAACTGTGATATGTCATCCTCAGACATCTGGAGTTCTTGTGGTATGTCACCCTCACCTCCAGCTGGTACACCACCATGTTTTGCTGTTAACTTGTTGTCTAGTTTGGCACAGACAGTAATAATCTTTGACACCTTTTCTGGTGATTATTGTAGTGTACCCCTGGATTTGTCCAGACAACTGAATCTTGATTTCAGCATGCCAAATGCAAACTCAATGGTGTGTCATGTTGCAGTGTATGCTTTGTTGTCTGCATCCTCAGCAATGTTTGCTGAGGATCTATATGGCCTCATTAACCAAGGTTCCAGTGAATAACCTCATTCCCTGTTTGTGGGAAGAAATAACGCATATGTTGTCCTTATGTGTAATGTTGTCAAGTTTAGATTCTGATAACATTACAGCTGTGCTCCTGTACATACCAAGTAGTAGTCCCTCAAGTATCTCTCTGTGATAGAAAGCAGCCCTCAGACCACTTTCCCTCCATATTGCAGCATTGTGGACACTACCATAGCGTGTAGCCATGAATTTTGTAACTAAGGCATCTGCTGAGTACAGCACCTGACAACTGAGTGAAGGCCACCTCTTTCTATGTATGCATGTACCATTCCACATCAAGTACAGTGGAGGTTTTAATTAGAAAGTGGGTGTAGTCTATTTCAATGAGGACAAGGGGGAAGTTGGCTATCACACAGGACTGTTGCATGGCAATTCTTCAGTTCATGAATGTTGCTATGAAGTGGATGCAGTCATCCACTTTGGTGCACATTGCTGCCAGGAAATGTAAGAGGATATGACTGGTAGCTGTCTGTGAAACTTATATGACATCTCCCATATTATGCTGAAATGTCCCAGAAGCCAGTATAACCAGACTCAGTCAAACATTTGTTTCTAGAGGCATTGGGTTACCTTAGAGAGTGCAAGCACATATGAGGATGTCCACACCCTGCACACAGCCTTCATCAGCTCTCTGTCTAACCTGTATCTCTTATTTTCTGATCAGAGAGCTGAGTTAACTGTAGCCTGGCTTGACGCCTTCCTGGCTGCTTTCTAGGATGCATTTGCATATGTTCCTCTATCATGGCTTGCAGTACCAGAGACTGCAGCAGTGCATTAAATGTGGGTTACATTTTATTTTAGCTAATGTTATGGCTTCCTCAGGATTCCCTAAAAATCTTTCTAATAGTGAGAAGTGAAGGTAAAGCACATATGGCCTCCTCAGAGGGCTTTCATAAAGTTGCCGGTGAAACAGTCACATTGAAGTTGTGGTGGGTGTCAGCACTGTGTTCTGGAATCTGTCAGGCCTGTGAGAAATCCATAATCATCATATGCTGAATAGATAATTACTTAGTCTTGTTTTATAGTACTTTATGATACCACGTCTGCCACTGATGTGCTGACATCATCTTTCAGCATGCTGCACAGTCTGCAACTTTCCTTTGGAATCCTGCCCTTAAACTCCATCAGTTAAGTATGCAGATAATTCTGTAAGCAATTATTGGAATATAAGCAGAAATTTCATGATGGCATTTGTCTAACAGGGGTTTGATCTGCTGTGTCTTCTTTGCTTTTGCTTGTGCCATCGTGTACTTAAACTGTAAGTCATTTTACAAGCAGATATTAAGAACAGTATTGAAAATATATGAAAACATATTACTTCATTTAAATTACCAATGTCATTGCACTTTAAAGATGTGCTTTACATTTAATGACATGTCCACTCTACAGTGACTGCATACAGACATGATAAGTGTTAGCTTCCAGAAGTTGTTAAAATATATAACTCACATCATTGGTTACCATCAGCAAAACAAGTAGACAAAAAACAGTGAGCCATAAAGTTCCTATCTTGAAAGATTAGGTATTTTATCAATGTTGTTCACTTCTTTTAGTTTTCTAGGCTTTTATATGAAATGTTTCATTTGTTGATTAACAACCTTTGCTGGCCGTAAAAGCAAGTTTCGGCTTCTCAGCAAAGGCAGTTGTACTCTAAGAGAATGTGTCTATAGGTATATAGAAATGTATTGCACATGTTCTTATATGCAAGAATACATTGTGAGTCCCCATCTCCAATGATTGATATAGTGTACTATGAAAGAAGCAGATGATATGGCCTAATGTTTTTCCTCCAGCTTTGTTGTTGTATAACATGAAACATCTTTCCATAGAACATATGAAAGAAAGGTGCATCAAATGATGGCCATTCTGTTTTGAATTCATTTCATGATGGGGTGAATGTATACAGTCATGATTTTTATTTGCAATGCAATGAACATTTTTATACAATGCACACACACACACACACACACACACACACACACACACACACACACACACACACACACACACACACACACACACACACACACACACACACAGACACACACACAGACACACACACACACACACACACACACACACACACACACACACACACACACACACACACACACACACACACACACACACACACACACACACACACACGTGCGTACGCGAGCGCACTGTTTACTTTGAAAGGAGTTGCTGATTTATACTATCTCAGGGTAATTCTCTAGTACTAAATCAGTTCATTTTCTGCACTGGCTTCATTAAAGGGATGTTGACTAAAAAATGTCTGCCAGTATAAACTGCCTGTTAAAAACGAATAGTATTGAAATGAAGTATACAGCTGCAAACTTTGTTATGGTTACTATTCATGTATTGGGCTACAGCAAAGATAACAGATTGCAGTGGTTTGGGCAGATGTGCAGAAAGGCAGAAGACAATCTGGTGAAGAAGATTTGGGACAGACAGGAAGAAGGCAAGAAGAAATGAGGGCATCCAGCAAAGAGAGAGAGGGATTATTTGAGAGAAGACTTGCAACAGACAGGCATGAGTGTTGAAGGGAGAAGAGTGACATTGAAAAAAGAGAGATGGTGACAGTTGACATGACACCCTGACCCCATGTAGAAAAGTGGGAAAATGAGGATGATGATAATAATGAACACTTTATAATTTTCTAAGGGTTGCATGAATACTAACAATGCATTTTTTCATACTACAGTTTGCAAGTGATTATTTTAGCATTTTATTGACCTTTGCACCCATCATTTCAACATGCACTGGAATGCATGGTATAATTCCTACATTATCTCATTACAGCTGAGTGATGCCTCCAGGTGCATCTGCAGTTACTTCCTACTGACACCTCTAGGTGTGAAATATTGCTTATTCACATTTCCGTCAATATTTCTAAAACTAGGCTATGTACACAGTTTTAAAAGATTTCATCTTAAAGCTTGTACAATGATAAACTCAACTGCATTAATATTTGACCATTGTCTAGTGCAGGTAAAGAGATATTAACTGTTGTTTTAATTATATTAAATTATATAGATATAATTTTCACGTTTCTAAATATCTCAACAACCAAGTAACAGACAGAACTCCTTAGCCACATATGAAAGCTCTCAGCTAGTTGATTAAAATGCTGCTGAGAGTATGTGTGTAACTTGAGTGGTTGCTGAGATATTGTAAGTTATTTACAAAATATTACAAATGTAACTGTTACTGTTTTTACTTTGACTTATAAAATCCGGTTCATGACCTGGAACCTAAAGAATACTACCACCATAAAAATAAATTGTGCTGAAAAGTTTTCCATTTACACTTTTTTCATAACCCCTTTGGTTCCAGACATATGAACATTTGTTTGAAATGTGAGGACATAATATGATTCTGTCAAAAGGCTTAGGCTCAGCCCATTGGAAGTTACAGTGCAAACTTCCTGTGAGCTCCATTGCAGTGAATGAGTTTTTTACTTAAAGAACGAGACACATCATTTCTTTGTTGTTATCATTATCATCATCACTATCATCTTCTTCTTCTAAACACTTTCTCATTTTTGGGGTAGCAGTGGTATCAAGCTGAGCAGGGTAGACAGAACAAAGTGCACTGTCCCCAGCAAGAGTCCACAATTGGTCCTCCTGTGTGATCTCCATGCATTCACATACAGACTGAGTGATATAATCTGCCCGTCATGCCCTATGACCACTCCATGATCACCTGCAATTGAAATCTGCTTTGAGTATCTCTAGTTGTCAATGAGAATTTTAATATTTTCTAAATAAGGCCCTAAAGTTATGGTAATTTTTTTTGTTATATGTTCATTCTCAGTTAGTTCTTGGCAGTGTGGCAGCTGGTGCAGAGGGCTAAGTCTTTGAGTCGCAGTGTGTGTCGTACAGGATTTGATTCCAAATCTGTCATCTGGATACTATGTGGTCTTAAGTAAATCTCTTAACCAGCCAGTGCTTGGTGGTATCTGGGAATTTCGGTTAGTCCTCTCACTGGACTTTGTGACTTTAAATCTAATAACTACCTATAAATTTTCCTCTTTAAAAAAAAACACATAACATTTCATATACCTGATAAGAATGTGCTTACTTGGGAAGCATCAGAAAATGATGGCACAAGTGATTCAATATTTAGTAATCCTAGCCTGCCCAAATGGTACAGAAGGATGAGATCTGGAATGCAAAGTAGAAAACACATGTTTTGTTAGCATCATGGGCACAAGAAAAGATGGGTAGCAAAGAATGGAAATGAGGGACCATTGCCAGTTTTCCCATTGGTCAGGAGGGAAGGAGGTGGCTCTAGCACACCACTTCTGTGCCACCTAGAAGGAGCAACATATGTTGCACCTGTAGGGAAAGAGCCTGTTGAGTACATGCTGTCCACTGGAACACCATTCTAGATGCCAAAGATTTGTGTGAGCACAGGCATGCTTCCCATAGAAAGCAGAGCATAATGTGAGCTTAAGACTGCTGCAATGGGACTAGGAATGCCAGGAGTTTGGGAGCCCACTGGATCTGTAAGATGAGCTCATTCCCTACCACATGGGTCTCAATTCCCTTTGGAGAAAAATGGTCTGATTAGGCCCTGCAGTCAAAGAAAAAATGGACTGTAGAACTTTCTGCTGGGCTGGAATGTACCTGGCTCCTACCCAGAGAAAAGAATAAATGTTTCAGTTGGATGAAGGAAGGGGAACCACTGGGCAGGATGCACGGGATCTGGACAAAGTGTTGTAACTCAAACCAGAACCTCAAAATGGACTACTGATTCTGTACAAAGAAAGCCATACAAAAATGTGGGATGGTAGTACATTTCTGCAAAAAGAAAATATGTTGTCGAAATATATAATGACCGTGCTGCTATAGACATTTTCATATGTTTGTATATACTACAGTTTAGCATCAAGTTATTTCTGATGTATTGCAAACAAATGCTAACAAATTCTTGCAGTCATGCACTTTCAAAACCTTTAATATACTTGTCTGCCTTGCTAAAGGTCAGATGTATAACAAACAGATTTTTTAGCATGGTCTTACTCTGGCAATAATTCTAACACATGTTTATACTGGGCTTTAAAAGCAATACTTAATTTAAGGTAATTCTTCAATTTTCATTTCCCATAATCTAAGACTTATTCTGTACAAAGTATAAAATGGAAAATATGATTAGTAAAATCAAAGCCCAGGCAATAATAAACTAAGACATATGCCATAGTGAATGGCTATCCTGTTTCAGATCTGTTATGAAGCTGCAATGTATTTTAGCAGGGCTGTGAGATTTAATTTTCAAAGCAATTACAATGTTGTACTGCCAGAATGATCCCATTTAATATTATATACTTTTTCAAATAAAATTACTGCTCTTCATCAGTAGGCAGTCATTAGATTCTCTTTAAAAGTTCTGATGAAATGGCCAGTTCCAATATTTCAGAAGCCTTGACCTGTACAAGAACATCTTATTCCTTTTGTTCAACATTATAATTCTCAGCCCAGTAATCATTTTATACATTCTGATTAAAATTTACCCGCTTCTAAGCAAGAACTGTACCTTCAGGTCAAGTAATGGCAGTGTACACTTTTCTAACACAATAAGTATGTAAGCATTGGCCTAATTTTCTCAAAAGATAAGTTATCAAAGGACTGAAAGTCATCAGTCTTTTATTTACAAGGTGTGTACTTACTAGAGATCATGTAACAGACCTTAACAATACAGTAAAACAGGCATATAAATAATAAAACTAAAGGCACATTTTGAGGTGGTAAGCCTGAGATTGAGTATGCAGTTGCACAAACATTCATAATCACCTATAAAAACATTAAAGTATGCTGATGCCCAAAAGCTGTCAAAAGGGCACCAGGCCCAATGTCAACATGGCAGTAGTTTTCACGTATCATGCATATGTAAAACAAACATCTGTACCTAGAAGTAAATAACTGCTTCCTGAGAACTACCAGCAGCAATAATGAGGCTGAGCAGAGAGAACGTGCACCTTTAACTCTAGTAGGTAAGAGTTGTCCTCATTATAATGAGCAATAAAACTATAACCTAATATTGGACGCTCTCTTTTTAATTTCTCCAAATCTTTTGGGTTTCTAGTACCATGACAGGAATGGACCCCATTCCTAAGTCAAAGTATGATTAAAGCTCATGAAATTAGTATTGTTTCAGTCTTTGATGTCAGCCAGAAGTGCTTTTCACAACACCCGTAGTGTGCCCAGTAATGACTCCTTCTGCAGTTCGTATGGAGTTCCATGTATTGGTAGCATATCTAAATACGATTGTAGATTCTTTTTTATAATACCCATTGCTCCTCCTACTATTGGAGCTGTCTGAGTATCTTCCATATTGGACAATATGAGTGATCTAATTCACAGGAAAATCAGATCTAACAGCATAAAATGAATGAATATGACAAAACCGAAATCTATCAATGAGTATTTGTGCTGGAGAATTTTGTATGAGGCTGGATAGCTGAAACAGGTGAGCTAAGTTGTTAATAAAGAAATCTGACATTTGTTTGGGGGGGATTTTATACTGAATATTGAGTGCTGACAGTCTGTGCATCTTGTTATATTGAAAGAAGCTCATATTCAGGCAGCCTAAGGTAAAAGGCCGAATGATGCTAAAGCTTAAATAAGACCAAAGCATGTTTAGAGTTTTTTTAAGTCTTGTGAGGGTAGAAATGTTTTGATCCAGGTGATAATCCTTAGATGAAAACAGGAGTTCCTAACTACTGCTAATGGTTGGTACTATAGAATCAGGACATACACAGTGATCACAACAAAGCCTTGTACATTGTATATAAACTGTAAACAATATCTCCATAAATAATTATCAGGTTAAAGTTTAGAGCACTTGGAAGATAAAGAGTTTAAAGAAAGACCATTGTTTAGAAGGCTACCCTGATATTAAGGCAGTTGTGTCATATTTCAAAAGATGCCTGTCTGCCATTTGGGAAGGAGGCATACAGCTGAACATCATTGACATAACAGTGATTTCAAATAAAACTCCTCAAATTATATCACCAAGTAGAAATATTTATTTTGTAAACAAAATAGGCCCCCAATATAAATGCCTGCAGGTTGTCACAAGTTAGAGCGTAGGAGGGTGAGTAATAGAACCTGAAAACACATTTGCAATACTCCTCCAGGGGGATAGCGGGTAAGCCATTCAAAGACATTAAATGATGATGCATTATATAACTTAAATCTATCCAACAGGTTTCTGTACTCAAGCATGTTAAATGCTGAAGAAGGAGTAAATAGGATCAAGATGGAATAAACGTGCTTCTCCCACTCCATGATGTTGCAATGCAATCTACTGGATGGGATCATCACTTTGCTGTGCTCTGTACAGAGAACTAACTGATAAGAGATTAGGAAATCATATAGATTGTAAAATACAATTCTACTTGAAATGTAAACAGTTTTGTTTTCACAACTGTTACTTCTAAAGGAAATCTTAAAAGCAGTATTTTTGCAGCAAGAATATTTTGTGCACAAAACCACCTTTATTTTATTTTATTTTTTCTCACTAAAAACAATTAGAAAGCTGTGCAGTCTACCTACATACTAGTATCAATAATTCAAACAAAACAAGCAACACTAGTAACATAATAAATTCTCCACCCATTCAGGAAAGATAAGAATCCATGAATTTAACACCAAGGTCAATTTGTTTTAAATTTTATCTGCCATTTCCATTTAGCTTTCAGCAGTTTCCTGTCAATATTTCAAAACTTTTCACCTTAAGAATTATAAACTCTTGTTTTCAATTCACTGAAGAAATAGATTCAGGTTTTGTCATTTTTATTGTTCTGCCTTTGTAGTGTTCATACATTAATCTTTTAAAAGATGCACAGGTTTTCTCAACACATAAAGATGTACTAGTGTACATGGCTAGATATATCACTTCAGTATTACAATAAGTAAAGACAGAATAAGGTAAACATTGTAAAGCCTGTAGTCAGAAGTCTATATTCACCCATATACACTTTTAAAAAATGTTGAACAATTAACTGATGAGAATGCTTATTTTAGCAAACGTTCGCATTTGTTCTCATAAACACTTTCCCCATGTACCAGTTTTAAGGTAGCAAGTCATAAATATAAAATCAAAGGTTATTCGCCAACATTTTAAATATTTCTTCATCTAATGCTAATATTCCGATTAGTGCTTAATGCCTGCTTAATAACTCAAATATTACATCCACATATAGTGAAAAATGTTTCTTGTACAACATTCATTTTTCTTCATAAAAGATAGATAACAGAGACATGGGAATACATATTTTTTCAACAGAATTTCTATACAAAGTATAAAAAATATGATGACTAAATGAAAATATCTAGTTTACGTTTGACCTCTAACAAGAACAAGTACCTCCAATGCCTTTGTCCTTCCAAATGAAAGGAATAGAGCTCAAAGTTAAACTATGGTTCATGCTAAGTCAACTGACACAGAACAAACATAAGTTGTAAAAGGTGATCAAACCTAGTATTAGTGATTCCATTATAAGTCAATGTTTGTTGTTTAAGGTCATTTATCAAATAGGAGCATGATGTGAATATGAGTTATTGCATCAAGTGATAACATTGTGAATATGGCTATTCATGATGAGAATAACAGCAGGTGGAATAATAAGGCTAAATTAAGACTAAAGCTGACCAGGCAGTGGTTAGCTAAAGAAGCTACTTCCACTGACAAGTGTTAGGTGAACACGTCTAAATGGATAAACAAATTTTATGACTGAAAATTGCAATGAGTTGCAAAAAAAGCAAAAACAAAAACAAGAAGCAAAGTTATGTATGATGGAATGAAGAAATTAAGCTCTTCAGTTGTTGACCCCCACATAAGTAGACTATATATGTGTGTATATATATATATATATATATATATATATATATATATATATATATATATATATATATATATATATATGTATATATATATATATATATATATATATATATATATAAAATTAAATATAATCTTTTGTCAAATACTTAAGTTGTAATTTAGTCTATTGCAGTGAGCAAGTTCTCCAGGTTGCCTTCAGTACTCTGCCCCTAACCTCCTCTCCTGCACCTTTATCCAGTAGTCCGTCTGCTAGTATCTAGCTGAATGCACCATGTACCTGCCCCATTTGAATCTTAAGTTGTATCATGCACTCCACAGGGTTCCCAGTACACTCTACTGCCATTATTTGACAAGCACAGTCTGATAGTTTTTCTCTTGCCTCTTGCTTGGTGTAGCCTCGCTCTGTTTATCCTTGCTTTGCTTGGGCTCACTCTGCTGTCCTACTCTACCCCCATTCTCATCCAACCCCACATCAATTACCTTTATAGCTCTCTGTCTATCTCTCCACCCTCCTCAACACTCCAACTTTCTGTTGATATTACCTAATTAAAAGCTACTCCTCCCTCTCACTCCAACTCCTTCTAAACCTAGACCAAACTCCTCCTACTCCTCCGTCCTACCCATAGTAACCACTCCCACTCATTATACATCACACCTCACTCTAAAACCTCACACCACCCATACACACTCGCCATACCTATTCCCTTTTCTAGTCCGCATACCTACTTATCCTCAATCAATCACACTCTCTCCTCCTTCTCATCACTCTATACCCACTAATATGCTCTTCACCCTCTTCTCTTCCTTACTTCTCTTACTCCTATCTTACCTCTCCTTATATCACACCCACCTCACCCTACAGCCCAATACTCCTACCACCCCCACCACATTATACACACCAACAAATATTACTCCACTCCCATATCACCATCACTCATCATCAGTACTGAATTCTCTATCCCAAAAATTAATGTGTCTCCAAAAACCCAATCAAACTGTAGAGCCAAACTTAAACTACTAGCAGTCTATTCCTCAAAATCAATTCTCATCCACCCCTGCAATACAATGCAGATATCTGGAGACATTCACCCCAACCATGGGCCAGATTCTAGCACATCAACCCCAGGCTCCACTTGCCAAGGATTCCTACAAACTGCCATCCTCACTCCCAAACATCTTTCCTTTTTCTCTATTAACATTCACAGCTTTCTCAACAAGATAACTGAATTCCACTCTTGGATATCCCATTATTCCTCCACCATTGTCACTCTCTTTGAAACAATGCTCAACCCACACAACTCTAACCATGAATTTCTCCCCTCAGTACAACATTCTGTGCCATGATAGAATCATAAAAAGGTGGAGGAGTTGCCATTATGTACTCAAACCTCCTCACATTATACTCCCTAACCAGCCCTCCCCACTCATTCCACCCAGCTGAACTAATTATTACCAATTTCAAACTTAACAGCCATAAAACTATAACAGTTGCTGCCATCTACCTACCCCCTGGAGACAACATACCTTTATTAGAACAGATCCTTCAATGGATGTCAGAAAATATACCCAATTAATCTATTATAGTAGGTGACATTAACATCAGTTGGCAAAACCTCATGTCTCACTCCCCAACACCAGTATTAACCTTTATGGCTTCACCCAAATAATCTATTCTCCAACTTTTCACCATATGCGTACAATACTTGCTCTATACTTGACTGGACTCACGTCTCCCACCCCAACCTCTATCACCACCCAGAATCTCTACCAGACTCCCTTAGTGACGGCTCTTCTGTACACATCCAAAGACTCTCCCCCCACCTCTGTAGACCACATAAGTTTAAAGAATGCTGAAAACTTACTAACTTCACCCCGACACATTCAATACCTCTCTCTCTGCAACTGGTCCTTTCTGTCATTTAAACCTCTTGACGAAGCTGTTCTGCAATTCATCTCTTTCTTCCTAGACACACTGGACTCTATTGCCCCTCCCAGAACAGTCATGGTCAAATCTTGATGTTTCCTATTGCTTACTAACTCTACTCAGTCCCTTATATAACACAAATATTCTCACTAAAATCATTCTCTACCAACTATATAAAAAAAAAAACTCCTCCTCAAACTCAAACCCTGTTCCCCATCTGCCGATAACCTCCCACCTCTCTTCCTAAAGGCTGATGCTGACTCCATAGCATATCCCATCTCCATCCTAATAAACTGCTCTATCAGTGAATCTACTGTCACTAATCTCTGGAAAAGAATTCCATACAATAGCCATCCAAAAAGGAGGGATTTCTGTAGACATATCTAACTATCGACCAATAGCTATACATTCCCCCTCTCTAAAATTCTTGAACACTGTGTTCACAAACAAATTATGGCCTATCTCACTAAAAAGAACCTCATCATTCCCACCCAACATGGCTTCCACACACACCATAGCACCACCACAGCACTCATTCACCAACTCCATCTCCTTAGACAGAGACAACAATAAGCTAGTGTCCTGCCTCTTCTTAGATCTCTCCAAAGCCTTTGACACTGTGTCCCACCCCAACCTTATCTTCAAACTCTCTCAACTCAGCCTCTCCTCATCAACTATCTCTTGGTTCAACAGCTGCCTCACAGGCAGATAAAAATCGATCAAATGGCTCTCTTTCTCCCCATCAAAATGTGAGTCCCCCAAGGCACAATTCTAGGTCCCCTTATTTTTAACATCGTTACTAATCAAGTCCACACCTCCTTTCCTCGGTCATCTCTCATACAGTATGCAGATGACTCCACAATCATCTCCATCTCTGACAGCCCATCAGATTTGCTTACCATGACACAAAAATCTTTTAACCTCACTGAAGCTTGGCTCACTATCAACTCATACTAAACCCTAAAAATGCAAGAATTCTTCTCTTCCTCCCCAAATCTCTCTACCAGCTGAAATCCTCATTCAACAGCTCTTTCCTTAACAACACAACTATCTCAGCTGATACCCAGACTAAGGTCCTTGGAGAAGTCATTGACGACCAACTTAAACTTGACCACTGTGTACTTTACTGTATCAAAAAAAAAAAAAGCAACTCCAAAAGCTTGGCCTACTGTATAGAAATAAAAGGTTCCTCACACCTGTCTCCATAAACTCACTTTCCCAAAGTTACCTTCTCCCTAACCTTCTCTATGGCTTACAAGTCTTAACCAACTTACATGCCTCACTACTTTGCAAACTCGAAACCTCCTAAAAGTTGTAAGATTTGCTGCTAATTTACCATCTAAATCTCACCACTTTCATGCTCTCACGACTCTTAACTGGCTTGATTTCCTAACCAACTCTTACTAACTCAACTCCCCATCATCCATTCTATCCAGAATAAGCCAACCTCCTGCCCTAACATCTTCTCATTAATTTCCCATTATACCGCCCTTGGTCCCTCAGAAGCTCAGATCTACTGAACAGAAACTATATAGCTATTTCACTGCTCTGTCTTGGAACAAACTACCCATGCCCCTTAGAAACATTATCCATACCCTTGAATTAAAGAAAGCTCTCAAAAACTACCTAAACTGCTCCAGGATGTGTCGTTGTCATCACATCACTTGAATCCTATCCTCTCTTCTCCATTTCTTACCTCACTCTTCCCTGTCCCTCCTTTTCCTTCCTTCCTCTAATCACCCCTTTATTACCTACCTTCTATTATTACATGGCAATCACCTACTTCTCTCCTCCTAACTTCAATTGCTTGTCCAGGTAACCAGCTACCCCCCCCCCCCGCCTATTGGCTAGAAAGCCACTATAGTAATATCTATAACAAACTTAGCTCATAAAACAATATGCAATGAATATTACTTTTATGCACTGATGACAATCCTAATGTGATTACCTTAGTCTTGCAATTACCTGTTTATACTATTTCTACTTTGTGTACATGTAATATGTGATGTTGGGCTCTTAATAGCAGCTTGATTTGTCATATAGTACTGCTTTCATATAATTTTCTTAATTGTATTGCGGAGCTTTTCTCCCTGGGCCTACGGTGACAAAGGGCAACTGCTCAGATTATCCTGGTCAACAAATGTCAAATAAATAAATAAATATATTAGATTTGAGGGGCTACAACTCCCCAACAACGGCAACACGCACAACTCCCCAACAACAGCAACACACACACACACACACACACACACACACACACAGACACCCAGGAGTGCCTGAATATGAGTGTAATCTCAGCAGAGGTCTCCAACAAATGGAACACAGGTAAAGGCCCAAGGAAAACAGTAAATTAACTGACCACAATCTTGGCCAATATCAGAATAATAACACCAGTAATCCTATGCCTCTGACATAACATATAAGATTTAAAGTGATCAGAGATGATTCTGCACAAACACACTTGTACAACTATTATGATACATACTCAGTCTATGTCTATGCTGGTACTCACGTATACAGTCCTAACACTTTAACATCTGCTGTAGTTATTAGAGGGGCACTGCTATACCTGTATGTGACACACTAAGAGCAATACAGGCTAGTTGACCGGTCTGCATGGCATACATATATATATATATATATATATATATATATATATATATATATATATATATATATATATATATATATATATATATATATATATATAAATATATATATATATATATATTGCACAATCCACACTGTTACAAATGATATCCATACCATTAATGTTGTCAAACACCTATGTATGAAGTGTGTGCATTACCAGAACAGATAGCACACATGCATCTGGTGTAACAACTTGACTGGTGTTCCGCACCATCAGACAGTCATGTTTATGCCACAAACAGAATGCTTAGGTATAGCCAATAAGCTATGTGACAGCTCACTGTGACAAAGGTGGTACTCTTCAGTTACACATCAGTGTAAGATGTGTAGGGAGGTACATGAAGAAAGGTGCATTGTACTCTGTTATTGGTGTGATGAAGGCTGTGAACTATGGAGGTATTATGACCTCCAATGTGGATGTTCTTCACATACTCAGTACTTCTGTTACATACAAGGTAGTAGTCAGCAATGTGACCACATGCTGGTGGATGGTCCACTTACCATCTACCCTAGGACACAGGTCACATGCCTATTGATCTGATCATAGGGTGTGATGTCCACATTATACTTGGGTTGCGTGTTTATTTTCTTGACATAACAAATCCCCCCATATTTTCTTGTCATTGCAGGTGTTCTCATGGCTGTGGCGGCAGTTTTTGGTATGTGTTGATATGATCTGTATTATACTAATATCACATTTGGAGTCAATTATTGCCCACAATCTGTAGTCCAACAGGCAGCTGCTTGGACATGTATGTCATCTGTGATGTCCATTGATTAAATAATGGAAAGAAAAGCAACTAGCAGACAGCCCTGATGTATGGACCTGATCGCTGGACCTGAGATATAGGTCACTTCACAAATTTCATCATAGTGAGATGCCACGTATGTGATACACTGATCTACCTGCTTAATGATATAGCTGTTTATGGCCACATCTGACAGTGTTAAGTGAATACCTCAGTGTGGATTTGTGCCAGATGCCTTGACCTCCACAAGCTGATAGTATTGTCATCATGCATGCCCTCAATCACCCCTTTGAGGACATCTATCAGATGTAATAGACATGATGTAGCAGTAAAAACTCACACAGGTCTGCTGCACACAGCCAGGATATTATTAGTGTTCTTTTAGAAAAGGTCCATCATGACATGTTGGTTTATCTCACAGTTGAGGAGAGTCTGGATGTGTTATGCATGCATGCATCAGGTGCAGTCCCCCCAGTTCAGATGGATGCATACACCCTTCTATGTGACCTTGTCACAGCCCATTGATTCTATGTGATAGGCCTGGATGAAGGTAAGACAGTGCATACTGGCTATCATGATCTGGCCTAGGGTTTTGACACAATGCTCTATGCAGGTATTGTTGAGTAAGTCTCCCAGGTGGGGAATAACCCTTACATCACTAGATGGGTAACTAGTTGGCTCACTGACAGAATGCATACTGCGAAAGTTGGTGAATCAGCCTGTACCAGTAGAGCTGTCACCAGTGGTGTACCAGTGTACCAGTGGTGTACCCCAGGGATCTGGCTTGGCACTTTTCTGCTTGGACTCTATTTCTTGACAGTTCAGGCTAAAGTATATGACCTTTAGCTTACCAAGTTTACAAATTCCTGCATATTTGATGCAATCATTGAGTCCACCAGTGATGATAGCAAACTACAGGAGAAGCTAGCACAGGGAAATGATTGGTGACAAAGCCACATCATCTACAAATAAAAGTGGAATTCCATGCTAATTACAGCACTGACAACAGTCCTGCTATGCTGAAATCCACTGATGCAAGCACTGGGAACACATGTCGATAGTAATGTGAACTTCAGCCTCCTAGAGTCCATCCTGGTATTGGAAGCCTAAGTTGTGCACATCATACATCACACCATTATAGTCAGACAGTAGGATTGTATGACAGCACTGTACTCAAACATCTCAAAACCCTAATAGAGTATAATGCTCTGTTTTGCATACACCGCACCAAACACATGCAGCAGCTGGAGAGAACACAGGGCTTTCTCATCAAGAAAACAGAGGGTCTACAAACTAATCTATGATGGATGTGTATATACTGAAAGCCATATGACTGTAACCTGTATCATATTGGATGATATGATTTCTGTCTGGCCTCCAGGCCAGCCTCTGACCCTTCTGGTGGGAATAGTGCATATCCATAAATCAGATATAGCTGATGACACCAGTAGTCTCTGTTGAGGAGAATATGGTAATAGTGTCCCACATGCTGGTGTAAAAAGCTATCTGCAATGTCAAGCAAGAGCACCGACATGCACACACACACACAAGCACCCAGCTGACGGCAGTGAGAATAGAACCCCTACCTAAGTACACAGACTACAGAACTCAGTACTTTACAAAAGTTCTGCAGCTCAAGTCTGACTTGGAGTGTCTCAGAGAACACTTTATAGCTGATAACAAGAGCAGTGTCTGTTGAGGAGTATATGGTAATAACAGTGCCTCACATGCTTGTATAAAAGTCTCTCTGTAATGTCAAGCAAGATCACCAACACAAACACACACACACACACACACACACACACACACACACACACACACACACATACAAAATTACACACATGCCCAGTTGACTGCAGAGAGACTAGAACCTCTGCCCATCTTATAGGTTCGTAGGCTCACAGGATGATATTAAGGCTATTGACCAGAGGGTCTTTATAAGCCTAGCCATAAAATACCAATATAATACAAGATGAGATATATTGTCTATGCTCAAGATTTTTCTAGCAAGGATTACCAATGTCCAAGAGAGAAGCAGGGGCAATCCCTGGCAGAAATTTATGGTTTCCCATCCGGTTGCCCCGGTTGTGCTTAAACAGGGTCATGGAGGTGCTCTGCTTGACAGGGATTGAAAGCTTATTCCAGAGGATGGCAACATCTGAGAGATGCATTTGTCTCTCCAGCAGGTCCTATTTATGTTGCAGGCTAGCTTGAGCTCCCTGGAATGGATGACTCTAGCCCATTTGATTTATGAATGTGCAGCATTATGACTAGATTTGGGTCAGAGATAGCCCTGTAAGCCAGACACAACTCACCTGTAAGTAGTCTATATGCTGCTGAGTACAGTGACAGCGACTTCAGTCTGTCCACATAAGACATGTGCTAGAGACCCTGAATTTTCTTAGAAATCTCTGAGGTCTTTCAAGCTGCTGCAGGTGTCTGGTATGGTATATACCAAAATGAGCATTATATTCAATAACAGGCCTGATGATGGACAAGTACAGCGGAGTTATAACCTATTTTCCTCCAGAGGTGATGGATTTGCTAATCAGGTGAGCAGCGTATAATGCTTTCCTCACCACAGCAGACACATGGTGGTTGAAGATGAGGTGACAGTCAACTGGTATTCATGGGACTCTGACTACAGAACTGGTGCTTAGGGTATTATTGTTTATTTTATAATCAGAAGGAACATTGTTTTTACCAAAGGGAATGGTGATGCATTTTTTAGCATTTAGTACCATGGCTTTAACACCAGTCACTGGTCTGTGTAAGCCCCTTTTGAAGAGCACTAACATTGCTAGGGGATTCAGTGATAGCACCTAATTTGCAGTGATACACAAAATTGGTTAGTCACAGCCTCTCTGCTTTGTCCTGGATGTCAGAGAAGTATATGCTAAATAAGAGGGGCCCAGCACTTACCCTTGTGAGACCCCACTGGTGACAGGTCTGCTGGTAGAGGTGAAGTCTCCCACCTTGACTGAGTGCTGTCAATCTGTGAGCCAGTTTGCATCCCACCTGACAACACAGGAGTTGAAATTCAACTGGGTTAGCTTGCCAATGATGCCCACATGTGAGATTGTGCTGAAGGCCTTGGCCAAGTCAAGATAGGCTGTGTGCACAACTTTGCCTTTATCTATGGTTCTAGTTACATTCTTGAATAAGTCCACCAGGTTTAGCAGGCATGACCTGCCCTTGACAAAACCGAACAGGGATGGATCTAGGGTTTGGTGGTCACCTATATCCTTATTTATGAGATCCATGAGGATTCATTCCATTGCCTTATAGCTAAGACTGGTTAAACTTAGGGATCTGTAGATACCCAGGTCTGTTGCTAAACCATCCTTCGGGAGGGGGATAACAGTCACTGCTTTCCATTCAGTGGGGACAAAACCAGTACTCAGGCTGTGGGTGAATAGGGTGCTTAGTGGAGTAGCTAGCACTTATTTAACTCATTACATCCAAGTGCACCTCCAGGTGCATCTGCAGTTAACTCCTACTGATGCCTCCAGGCATCAAATATTGCTTGTTCATAGTTGCCTCAAAAATTCCAAAACCATGATATGTACAAAGTTTTAAAAGATTTCATCTTAAAGCTTATATAACAGCAAACTCAACTGCCTTCATATTTGACCGTTGTATTGTGCAGGTAAATTGATATTAACTGTTGTTTTTATAATATTAATTTAGATGGATATCATTTTCACATGATTCTGAATATCTGAACAACCAAGTAATACAGGCAGAACTCCTTAGACTCACATGAAAGCTCTCAGCTAGATGAATGAAATGCTGCTGACAGTATGTGTGTAACCTGAGTGGCTGCTGAGATATTGTAAGTTGTTTACAAAATATTACAACTGTAACTATTACTCTGATTACAGTGACTTATAAAATTCAGTTTAATACCTAGAACTTATAGAATACTACCACTATAAAAATAGATTGTGCTGAAGAATTTGGCATTTCTACTTCTTTCCTAATCCCTATGGTTCCAGACATATGAACAGTTGTTTGAAATGTGAGGATATTATTTGATTCTATGTAAAGACTTAGGCTCTGCCCACTGGAAGTTACAGTGCAAACTTCATGAGCTCCATTGGAGTGAATGAGTTAAGAACATTAAGAATGCAGCCCGAAATTCCATTTGGTCCAATGGAGGCTGTGTTCTCAGTCTTGGAGAGAGCATTGATGACTTGCTCTTTGGAGATGCAGGGAGAAGGTGATGTTGAAGACATGCCCTGGGATTCATGAGGCTCTGCGCAAGGACGGTTTTAGCCTTGCGGTGAATGTCCTCATTACAGATGGTGCAGCAGCGCCATATGAATATGTATGAAGGCATGCCGCCGCAGCCTCAACATGCATAGGAAACGTGTGTGAGTACAGGGGGCGTGTGCAAGTGCTCTACGGAGGCGTAAACATGCCCCAACAGTTGAACAACCTATTATGCATACTATTAGAGCCCGCCTCTAATAGTAAGTCAGTAATTCAGGGTCAGTGGATACTGAAATGTATGCTAAGCAGACAAGAGTGTCCACGAACAGTGAAATAAACTCGAAGTAGTAAACACACAAGCACATAGTGGAATGTTGAGCCCCATCCCTAGAACTTTCACAATTAGATTCCCTGTGTCCCTATTATACATTTGTATTGCTGCAATATCAAAAGTGTAAGCAAAGCGCAGCATGTTTGCATGTTGCTGCCCTCCGCCAAGCATAGCTTACACATCAAAATCATTCAAATAGAGAAAAACATGTGGAATCAATGTAAACATCAATAGTGTAGTGATTAGAGCATCTGCCTAACTACCAGACATTCGCGGTTCGAGTCCAACAATAGCACATATCATTTTCCATGTGGAATGAATGTCATTTTGCTGTAAAACCAACATAAGAGTATCGCATGAGATGTTTAACTAAATATCATTCAATCAAAGTGGCACTGCCATAATGTATAAGGCACTAGTAAGCAGGTGTAAGCACAAATAAGCAGCAGTAAACATATATAAGTACCAGTAAGCAAGTCTGAGTGTGCTTGCACAGGTGTAAGCAGTGCACAGCATAGGAAATGTATATAAGTATGACAATAAAGCATACAAAAGGAATGAAAAGGGAATCAACAGCAGCCCCAGTATTATATAGTGCTGTCAGCGTATGTCATATCAAGCTGGGCAGGAGTGAGGAAAGCACAGCTACTCACACCATAGGCAGGATATTACCAGTGGGAGTAACATTGTTGATCTGCTAAGTCTACTTTACAATCAGAGGACTACCCAAAAATTGATAGGATGTTTGGCCATCCGAACATTACACAAGCAAGGGGCAGGTATGTTCAAGGACTAAATGGTGGGAGAGCCTGAGAATACATGGGTTGGGACACCATACTTGAAGGGCCCCTAACGCTAGGGAGAGGTCAATGTGTGGAGGTGTGTCATGGCTGCGATAGCAACTGGACAATGGATGGTATGCGTGTATGTTGAACTCAGGTGGGGTTTAGGAACTATGGGTATGAAATTATGGATCCAGGCATGTCAGGGTTGGATGGGCTGGTTCTAATTGGACCGCCTCCTGAAGGTCAGTGAGTTCATTATAAGTATATATGCATACACACATGCATACATCTATATGTAGAAGTACATTCCCTGTAACACATTCATTCCATTTGTAGACATAAATAACATGAATGTGCTCTTACAAACCTTGACAGTAGATAGAATAATAGGTTGTGCATAAGAGGGAAGGGACGAAACTGCTAAAACGCAGAAGTGTGTACAATGTCTGAAGTCAGTGCTGTGCTGAAAAAATCAAATATGAGGATTTTTTCACACATGGAATCATTCCTGTGATCTGTGTGCTACGGCAATGCCTATTACTAAACCGGTCTATTTGTAAAAGAATTACGCCTAACTCATACATAATTAGGCTCTCATGTGTAACGTGTGCATTACCACATAGTCATACCTATTAATTTATTGTGGAGTCATGTTAACGACAGTAAGGATGTAATGAAGTATAGAGTCTAATCTTGAAATAAAGACGTGCGTGTACAACCCAAACATTGAGAATTGTGTCCTTTTGGTCGCTCATGTTATCAATGTTTCTGGACTAAAAGTTTGGGATTTCTGAGGATACGTGGAGTGAGTCAACTGATGGGATGTGTCTACAGGAGTAGGGAGTGGCCAATGTGTAGTAGTGTGGATACACGCGAATCCAACTGGAGAATGGATGACTGCAGTGTTAGTGAGGTGTTTGGGTGGGTGTTTGGGGAACCAGGAGTCATAGGTAAATGGGAATATACGCAAATGAAGCAGCACAGCAATAGTGTATTGGTTAGAGCATCCGCCTAATGAACAGACATTCCAGTTCCAAATCCCACTGCAGCACATACCATTTTCCATCGGTAATATGTGCATGAACATATTACGACATCTGTCCACTGTATAACCTGCAAAATAACAATTAAAAGTGAACTGGATCGAAGTGTCAGTGTCATAATGAATAAGGCACTAGTAAGCAGGTTTAAGCATATATAAACACCAGTAAGCATGTGTAAGTGCATTTGTACGGGGTATGCATTGCTTTACAGACACACACACACACACACACACACACACACACACACACACACACACACATATATATATATATATATATATATATATATATATATATATATATATATATATATATATATATTTATATATAAACTGTAAATACTGGATCGAAGTGTCAATGTCACAATGAATATGCATTGCTTTACAGACACACACACACACACACACACACACACACACACACACACACACACACATATATATATATATGAATATATACATATATACATACATATGAATGTGCTCTTACAAACCTTGACAGTAGATAGAATAATAGGTTGTGCATAAGAGGGAAGGGATGAATAACAATATTCATTATGACACTGACACTTCGATCCAGTTCACTTTTAATTGTTATTTTGCAGGTTATACAGTGGACAGATGTCGTAATATGTGGGACAGAACCCACAGGGTTAGAGTTGCTGGTGCTGTGTCAGACTCCAAGCCGGTCACAAGTGGTGTCCCACAGGGCTCGGT
Organism: Protopterus annectens; assembly: GCF_019279795.1. Lineage (NCBI taxonomy): Eukaryota > Metazoa > Chordata > Ceratodontiformes > Protopteridae > Protopterus > Protopterus annectens. The sequence continues at coordinate 282,699,804 of NC_056725.1, forward strand.
CCTTGGCCCCCTATTGTTTGGCATCTACTTCTCAGAAGTACAGGCCAACATGGGAGGACTTTGGCTGACAAAGTTTGCAGACGACTGCAAACTGGGCGCCATAGTGGAAAGTGCATCGGACACGGATATCCTTCAGAAGGGACTCACGGAAACAGATAGCTGGTGCCAGAGCCATGGCCTGAAGTTAACGCCAAAAATGTATAGTCATACCTTCGGAAAAACAAGGTAACCCCAAGCTACCATATAGGTGGAAATCCACTAAGCACAGAAGAGGTTATCAGGGACCTGGGGACCCAGGTTGACAGTGGCCTTTCTTTGACACTCACATTGCTAAAGTGGTTAGAAAGACCTTCTACATTGCCCACCTGATCATGAAGGGATTCACATCCAGATCTAGTGAGGTCATTGTTCCCCTGTACTCTTCACTTATCAGACCAATGATCGAGTACAATGCCCCATTCGGGATGTATCTCACCCGACATCTGCAGCAATTGGAGAGACCCCAAAAGTTCCTCACCAAAAGGATAAAGGGACTCCAAAATCTGTCATATGCTGCCAGATTGAAGAAACTCCAGCTCTATTCAGTCGCATACCGTCTGCTCAGAGGTGACATGTGCCTGACATACAAGGCCATGTCCAACCCAGAATTAATGGACATGCTCCACCTCAACACCATCCAAATCCACCAAGACCACTAGAGCAAGCGACTTAAACCTTAGCACGGATATAAATAGATGTGCTGGAGGATAGATTTATCACTCAGAGACTCCCTATGCTGTGGAATAAAATCCCAGTCCATGTGAGGCAGAGCACCTCGCTGACTCTGTTCAAGAGAAATCTAGACCTGTGGATGGGAGATCGTAGGTTTACCCAGGAATCATCTCTGTGTCACTGCTGGACAGAGGCACAACAAACTAATGGGCACAGTATTTTTTCATATAAGGGGTGGCGTAAGCCAAAAAAATTTGGGCTAGGCTTATAAATGCCTTAGGGCAGATAGCCTAGTATAAACCTATGAACCTATGAACCTATATATATATATATATATATATATATATATATATATATATATATATATATATACATATATAAACTGTAAATATACACACATATATAGCTGGGATATGATACAGCAGTTACAAATTACATATGTTCACAGGCCGTGCATATGGGGGTGAAGCGTCCAGCCAACAAACGTGTAGCAGGTAGCATCAACCCCCCCCCCCTCCAGCTAGGCCGGTGAGACATACAGACACACAATAAAAGTAAACACACCACTGCTTCCCAGACCACCAGCAGGATACTACCAGTGGGAGAGACCTGCCAGGTCTAGTCTTGAAACAAAGACATCACTGTTCCTTGTGGGACACCCCAAAGATTACTGATCATCGGAGCCAGTCCCTGTAATGATTCATCAAACCAGGCTGTAGACGTATACGGACCGGTAGGTTGTGCAAACCTGATAATCCATGGGTCGACACAACGTACAACATGTGTCCCAACACATGGAGAGTGGTCAGTGTGTAGTGGTGTGTTTATACCCTACCTGCACCAACAGTAAGGATGAGTGCTGCAGCGGAGGGGCAGTTGGCGGAACTATGGGCACACAATTATGGGCCTAGGCATGCAGGTGTTGGCTGGCACAGTCATATTAGGACCGCCCTGGGGATGTAGGTAATATTCCAAACTGGGCATAGTTTACGCCCGTACCTCTCAACCCCTAAGAACAAATCCACTGGACAGGACATAAACCATTGGGGGAACAAATAGGGACCATACCTGTCAAATGTCCCTGATTTCTAGGGACGTCCCTGATTTTGACTCAAATTCTAACTCTGCCCCTCTTAATCTCTCCTAAAACTAGTGACTTTTGGAGGAAAGGTGATGAATTACATGTAATGAATAATTACAACAATTAAGAGTTATGAACTTCATTTACCTCAGAAAATGTGTATTAATTCATATGCTCCGAGTCTGTCAATGTGTCAAGTTAATAGCACTAATATTTTAAATGTGTCCCTGATTGTCCCTGATGTTGTCATGACTTGTCCCTGATTCAGTTGATATTTGTCCCCAATCATTTGAAAGGTCTGATAGGGACAGAAAGCACATATTCCACTTACAACCTTAGAAAGATGATAGAATAATAGGTATGCAGTAGCATGACTCGGCTGAAGGATGTGTGTTCCAAAACTCATTATCTTGTTTGTATTGAATGGTGTTAGTTCCCATGTATTAGCCAGACAGGTGCAGTTTGTAAGAGGAACACACCAACAGTATGAATCAAACTGTGGACAGGCCGCGGATTCCATACAGTCGAATGGCATACGTACGCCTAATGGGCAGCCATTCCCAATACTGTAGGCATGTAATCCGATGTAATAGGCATCACAAGGTAATACTGTAGTCCTCACTCGCACCCGGGGTGTGAGTGCCAGATGCAAACACCAAATGCAATGCATTTGCAAGTGCGGGAGCAAGCGGGTGTAAGCCTGCTTGGCCACCGGTATGCGAGTATCACACTGGTGAAGCAATGTAGAGGCTGAGTATATGAAACTGTAACCGGAGGTTAGCATTGCTTAGCTCCGCTCAAACCCATGCACACCTGGCCACAACTGTTTTAAAGTGCCTTAATCACTCCGTAATCAAATGGCCTTGTTCTGCCCAGCAACAAAATAAATGGCCTCTGCAAGGCTCAAAACCAGGACACTGCACACCACAGCCAATGTGATTTACCACTAAGCCATAGCAGATATACAGACATTGGATGTTATCACAAACATATCATCCAGCACAGTCATTCAACATTATAGGAAATGTATTCCATCATGTAGATGTATGTGTGTGTGTGTGTTTATGTCCAGATATAGATACATACATATATATAGATATATCAAGAACATCCCATGTGACAACAAAGCATTAAAAAGGAATGAAAAGGGAAACCCAGCAGCACCTGTATTATGTAGTGGTGTTGTCCTATGTAATATAAAGACTCCCTCAGACAGACATGTGTCAGTCATACACGCAAACATTTGTACATTTGCCAAATACATCCCTATGTGCATTTTAATTACATTAACACAACAGTTCCTGTCCAATCATTATGTGAGAAAAGTACTCTTGCAAGGTCCTGTGTGCAACATCACTATCATGAAAAAGGTAAATGGGGTAACCATAGAGGGACTGGTAGTGTCGTGTGTACAATGGGGTCATCTGCATCATGTCTACTTGGAACCTTTAGGAGTCATGTGCATACCAGGATTATGTGCCTGAGTGACAGGGTGAGGATAACTGGAGTATGTTGTGATGCAAATTAAAAAGGTTACATGTGTCCACTGAACACGTGTGAAATGGACAGCTATATATGGGGAAAATGTTGTTCTAGGAACAGACTTTCCTTTTGTTTCTGAAGGGTGAGAGTGGGATGTGGGGGAAGGAGAGTAGGTATGCTCGTTGACGATAGGTTGGGTAGGATGACAGACAAGACAGCATACAGGGTCAGTATATGACACATGTGGGGGATATACCGTGGACAGGGAGGGGTGTTCAGCAGTCACAAGCCCATGAGCCCCCAGATGGAAACAGTGGGATGGAGGTCCCTACCCATGGGTAGCCACCACTGCACCAAAACAGCCGTAAAGGTGGCTGTGCTGGGGGCTGTCTAGGAGGGGCAGGCTCACCCTCTAAACATGACACTCTGCCCTTGTGCTGGTGTATCTGGCCTCGAAATCCCTCATTGAGCCCCCTACACACCACGTCCAGGACTGTACGACATTTGACAAGTTCCTGTCTGGACCTGCTCCCAGGGGGGACAAGGCCCATCCTCTGTGATGGTTCCACAAGAAAGTGGTGCAGAGCCAACCAAGGTGGAGGTCCAAGGCTGGGCCCCCAGATGTGCTTGTGCCTGGTGCCATCGCCAGCTGAAGTGGGACAGGAGGTTCCACCAGGACCTCCAATCCCATACAGCCTATGGTGTTGCAGTTTTAAAACAGATATGGCTTAGTAATAGTCAACAGCATTCAGGATTACTTATAACAGCATGCATACATAACCCAACACAACAGATGGCATACATTTGCAGAGGGAGCACAACACATGCATATATACTGCAAGACATTTGTGCAAAGTGTAGAAGACTTGTGACCGCAGCTATGAACAGTGGCCCATTATTGGCATGTCACTCTGAGAACCTCAGACAGTGACTGTCATACCACTGTTTCATGTGACATATGTCCAATCAGGGATGCGGTAGCAGTAACTCTCATTGCTATCACCATGTACTGACTGCAATCCACACACTATGCTTCTGCAGTTCACAGATGTGTGTTCAGTGAGTAACACAAGAAACAAATGGTTCCACACACTGACCAGTCCACAGATGGCACTACAGATGGGGGTTCCCTCACAAACAGAGCACTGTTGTGTCAGTTTTAAAACAAGCAGAATAGCCGTTACCACACACAACTTGTTAAACTTGCAGTAGTCTCAATGAAGCATAGCTACACTTACATGCTGTAGTCATGTCTGGCACATGACCCTCCTGTCTTTAGGCTACTTTACACCGTGTATGTTGTTTGATGAATATCCAGATATCATCTATGATGCTGTTTACCAAACACCAGTTCCAGGTTCCACTCACAGCGACTGTCATGGGCAAACACCAACATGATGTTTCTAGATATTGTACTGTGTTTCCATGTGATTGGCTACGGGAACATCATTGCAGCTGTTCCACATGCAGTCAACTAGAAGAGGACTGCAATAGGTGCAGAAGCCATCACCTGATCATGACCATCACCTACAAAACACCAGCTGCTGCTGAGCAGGTGTACAATTTCACATTCTCCAGAGAGTGTGTGGGAGGGACAGACAGAGGCAAAGTACATCAGAGAAGGGCTTGGAGACAAAATCCTAAGCATAATCTCTCACACACCTACCAGTACAAGGGTTCAAACCCCTGACTGACTAGCCAATACTATTACAAGTGCATGCACTTACTCCATGTGCCACATAGCTGACATGCTGGTGTGCTCCAAGAATATATATGTGTGCTGGTGAGTGACATCTGCAACAGAGATATAGTAGACATACATTAGGTGTAGCACACATGTCTGTCCACATGAATGGATGTCATTATCAACATGACTACACTCTCTAAGGGACTCAGACACATTGCCACACTTTGCCAGGCTCACAAATACACTCCCTAACCACTTAGTTTGGCACACTTCAGTAATGCACATGTACTACATGCACCACAAGGGATATCCTGAGGTTATATGGGCTAGGGCATGTGAACGTTTCTGACATCAGTCGGTATGCCAGTGGGAGTTATACTGGATGTGTCTGTGGTTGGGAGCATCATACCCCACATGCAGACACAAGGTGTCAGTACTGACATGCATGTGTGCATTGCTTCATGGGTGTGTAGTGGATGGCTGTGCAAGATGGCTGTACAAGACTGGATAAGTCATAATCCTTGGCATCACACCAGCCGACAATGGCGTGCAGTGTGGTTCAGGGGTGCAGTGTCTGCAATGTCCCACACAGATGGGTATTGTATGAACTGTCCTGTCATCCTGGTTACCATTGGGTATGGCCATATCTTTGCAATGCATGCCATGTCTGTGTTTGATAGTCCTTGACATGGACAATGCTGGGATGAGCATATCCCACAATAATGTACAGTGACATGCACATGGAGTTTGGCTGGCACATGTTGTGTACACAGACTGTTACCATCAGATATGCCAATACTGGCTTGGTGTGGCAGGACCTGCTAATAGACAGCAGGTTGACCCTGCACCTGCATTGATAGCATGATACAGATATTCCCTGGTGTCAGTGACATCTGTCCATACAGGGCATGTGTGTAAGGCATTGTATGGCCTTTGTAGATCACATTTGATGGCACCACATATGTTGCAGGCATCCAGTGGGGAACATAGCGAAGGCACATTGTCTGCAATTATGTGCCTATTGTACTACTGGACAGGGTGCCATGCCCTCTGCAGCCCACTGCAATTACACCATGCCTACTATCTGTCATCAATGTGCAGGGTACTAGCAACATAGCGGGATATTCTAGGCAAGTGTGTTTGTGTATGTCACATGGGTTCAGAATGTATTCCGGGTAATAGTAGGGTTGCATACCTTGTTCACCAGGCCTTTTGCCAGATGTAGGGGTATGGCTTGCCAACACAGTCTCTTGGCTGATTGACATCTGTACACCTCATGAGATGGACATTGTGACATATAATATGGACACCATATAGGAAAACTACAAAAAACACTCAACATGTCCAGTGATTAGACACTCAAAGCCACCTCCACACAGGCTCTGACTGTCAAACACACACACACACACACACACACACACACACACACACACACACACACACACACACACACACACACACACACACACACACACACACACACACACACACACACACACACACACACACACCTGCCATGTCTTGGAATAGAATCCCTACCTAACCAGTTTATCAAATTACAGCATTATGCAGTCACAGCACACACTACAGAGATTACAGAGTTACAGCAGTCCCAGAGGTGTATTTCTAGGTGGGTGACATCAGCAGGATTGCCAAAGGTGAGTATGTGAATTGTGAAGAGTGTGCATACTCTAAAAAGCATTGTTTCTTTCTCAGACAGACACACACAGCTGGCCTGTCTGGGATTAGAACACCTACGAAACT